>NW_027250796.1:0-75000 GCF_044704955.1 Pristiophorus japonicus | reverse complement strand
TCCCTCACCCTCTCTCTCTCTCCCTCCTTCTCTTCCCCTCACTCCCTCCCTCTCTCCCCCTCTCCCTCCCTCCCTCTCTCCCTCTCCCTCTCCTTCCCTCCCTCTCCCTCCTTCACTCCCCGTCCCTCCCTCCCTCTCCCCCTCTCCCTTCCCTCCCCCTCTCCCCCTCCTTCTCTCCTTCTCCCTCCCTCTCTCTCTCCCTCCGTCCACTCCATTTCCCTCTCCCTCCCTCTCCCTCCCTCTCTCCCTCCTTCTCCCTCCCTCTCTCTCCCTCCCTCTCCCTCCCTCTCCCTCCCTCTCCCTCCCTCTCTCCCTCCCTCCTTCTCTCCCTCCCTCTTTCTCTCCTCTCCCTGCCTTCCTCTCTCCCCTCCCTCCCTCTCTCCCTCTCTCCCTCTCCCTCCCTCTCTCCCTCACTCACTCACTCACCGGGCTGGATTTTACTTTGCCTCTGTCTCATTCGCACGGCTGAAGTCCCCATGAGGACGGAGACCAGGATCAGGAACTTGAGCCACAGCCGATCCCAGACTTCATCCATTCCACAAGGACCCGATGTTTCTGGTGGGTGGGGTTGCTAGGGAAGCTCCACCCCCTCTGCATGTGCCACTGTGGCCCCGCCCACTCCCTGTGACATCAGCTGTTGTCATACTCTATGACATCACAAGAGAGCCGTTCAACATGGTCCTGTGACATCACGGATTTGTTAGTGACCAATCGGGTTTGACTACCTTGATTGAGTCTTTTGACAAGGTAACAGAGAAGGTGAATGAGGTTCACATAGGGACAGGATTGGACCATTCAGCCCCTCGAAATTTCCACCATTCAATGAGATCATGCCTGATTTGCGACATAACTCCAGCTACCTGTCTTTGGCCCGTATCCCTTAATACCATTGGTTAACAAATGGCGACTGAGCTCCGATTTAAAATTAACAATTAGAAACAGAGAAACACAGAAAGTTACAGCGCAGAAGGAGGCCATTCCGGCCCATCGTGTCCTCACCGGCCGACAAAGAGCCACACGGCTCTCGGTCAGCAGCCCTGAAGGTTACATATAAACCTATGAACAATGACGGATAGGCAAAGAGCACCCAGCCCAACCAGTCCGCCTCACACAACTGTGACAACCCTTATACTGAAACATTCTACACTCCACCCCAACCGGAGTCATGTGATCCCCTGGGAGAGGCAAAAAAACAGATAAAAACCCAGGCCAATTTAGGGAGAAAAAATCTGGGAAAATTCCTCTCCGATCCATCCAGGCGATCGACACTAGTCCAGGAGATCACCCTGGCCGTATTCTATTCCCTGCAGTACTTACCATTATATCTGCTCCGTCCAACAAAAGGTCATCCAGTCTAATCCCAATTACCAGCTCTAGGTCCGTAACCCTGCAGGTTACTGCACTTTAAGTGCCCATCCAACCATCTCTTAAAAGTGGTGAGGGTTTCTGCATCCACCACTCTTCCAGGCAGCGAGTTCCAGATCCCCACAACCCTCTGTGTAAAGAAGCCCCCCTCAAATCCCCTCTAAACCTTCCACCAACCACCTTAAAACTATGCCCCCTCGTAATAGACCCCTCCACCAATGGAAATAGACCCTTACTATCCACTATGTCCAGGCCCCTCAATATTTTGTACACCTCGATGAGGTCTCCTCTCAACCTCCTCTGTTCCAATGAGAACAAACATAGAAACATAGAAAATAGGTGCAGGAGTAGGCCATTCGGCCATTCGAGCCTGCACCACCATTCAATAAGATCATGGCTGATCATGCAACTTCAGTACCCCATTCCAGCTGACTCTAAATACCCCTTGATCCCTTCAGCCGTAAGGGCCACATCTAACTCCCTCTTGAATATATCCAATGACCTGGCCTCAAAGCTCTCTGCGGCAAGGAATTCCACAGGTTAACAACTCTCTGAGTGAAGAAGTTTCTCCTCATTTCAGTCCTAAATGGCTTACCCCTTATCCTTAGACGATGTCCCCTGGTTCTGGACTTCCCCAACATCGGGAGCATTCTTCCTGCATCGAACGTGTCCAATCCCGTCAGAATTTTACATGTTTCTATGAGATCCCACAGAAACATAGAAACATAGAAAATAGGTGCAGGAGTAGGCCATTCGGTCCTTCGAGCCTGCACCGCCATTCAATAAGATCATGGCTGATGATTCTTCTAAATTCGAGTGAATATAAGCCTCGTTGATCCAGTCTTTCTTCATATGTCAGTCCTGCCATCCTAGAATCAGTCTGGTGAACCTTCGCTGCACTCCCTCAACAGCAAGAATGTCCTTCCACAGATTAGGAGACCAAAACTGTACACAATATTCAAGGTGAGGCCTCACCAAGGCATTGTACAACTGCAGTAAGACCTCCCTGCTCCGATACTCAACTCCTCTCGCTATGAAGGCCAACATACCATTTGCCTTCTTCACCGCCTGCTGTTCCTACATGCCAACCTTCAATGACTGATGAACCACGACACCCAGGTCTCGTTGCACCTCCCTTTTTCCTAATCTGCCGCCATTCAGATACTATTCTGCCTTTGTGTATTAGCCGCCAAAGTGGATAACCTCACATTTATCCACATTATATTGCATCTGCCATGCATTTGCCCACTCACCTAACCTGTCCAAGTCACCCTGCAGCCTCTTAGCATCCTCCTCACAGCTCACACTGCCACCCAGCTTAGTGTCATCTGCAAACTTGGAGATATTACACTCAATTCCTTCATCTAAATCGTTAATGTATTTTGTAAATATCTGAGGACCCCGCACTGAACCTTGCGGTACCCACTAGTCACTGCCTGCCATTCTGAAAAGACCAATTTCTTCCTACTCTTTGCATCATGTCTGCCAAACAGTTCTCTATCCATGACAATACATTACCTCCAACACCATGTGCCTTAATTTTGCACAGTAATCTCTTGTGTGGGACCTTGTCAAAAGCCTTTTGAAAGTCCAAATACACCACATCCACTAGTCTCCCTTGTACACGCCAACAGTTAATCTAAGGGTTAAGTCAGGACAGGAGAGCTCGGTCGGGTGTTATGCTCCTCCTGTACCATGTGGGAACTCAGCGACACTTACGGTGTTCCTGACGACTACATGTGTGGGAAGTATATCCGCCTCCAGCTCCTGACGATCCGCGTTGTGGAACTGGAGCTGAGGGTGGATTCACTCTGGAGCATCCACGATGCTGAGAATGACGTGAGTAGCACGTGTAGCGAGTTGGTCTTACCGCAGGTGAAAGATCCACAGCCAGCTACGGAATGGAAGACCATCAGGAAGAGTACTGCAAGGAAGGTAGTGCAGGGGTCCCCTGCGTTCATCCCCCTGCAAAACAGATACACTGCTTTGAGTACTGTTGATGGGGATGACTCATCAGGGGGGGGCAGCAGCAGCCAAGTTCATGGCACCGTGGCTGGCTCTGCTGCACAGGAGGGCAGGAAAAAGGGTGGGAGAGCGATAGTGATAGGGGATTCGATTGTAAGGGGAATAGATAGGCGTTTCTGTGGCCGCAACCGAGTCTCCAGGATGGTATGTTGCCTCCCTGGTGCAAGGGTCAAGGATGTCTCTGAGCGAGTGCAGGACATTCTGAAAAGGGAGGGTGAACAGCCAGTTGTCGTGGTGCACATTGGTACCAACGATATAGGTAAAAAACGCGATGACGTCCTACGAGACGAATTTAAGGAGCTACGAGCTAAATTAAAAAGTAGGACCTCAAAAGTAGTAATCTCGGGATTGCCACCAGTGCCACGTGCTAGTCAGAGTAGGAATCGCAGGAGAGCGCAGATGAATATGTGGCTTGAGGAGTGGTGCAGCAGGGAAGGATTCAAATTCCTGGGGCATTGAGACCGGTTCTGGGGGAGGTGGGACCAGTACAAACCGGACGGCTGCACCTGGGCAGGACCTAACCAATGTCCTCGGGGGAGTGTTTGCTAGTGCTGTTGGGGAGGAGTTAAACTAATATGGCAGGGGGATGGGAACCAATGCAGGAAGACAGAGGGAAACAAAAAGGAGACAAAAGCAAAAGACAGAAAGGAGATGAGTAAAAGTGGAGGGTAGAGAAACCCAAGGCAAAAAACAAAAAGGGCCACTGAATGTAAAGGGGCTGCAGGAGGGGTCAAAATTAAAAATCATGGTTTAAAAACTAGTATTTAAACACTCTACCTAAACACACGCAGCATTCGAAATGAGTTGACGGCACAAATCATTACAAATGGGTATGATTTGGTGGCCATTACAGAAACGTGGTTGCAGAATGGCCAAGACTGGGAATTAAACATACAGGGGTATCTGACGATTCGAAAAGATAGACAAGAAGGAAAAGGAGGTGGGGTAGGTCTGTTAATAAAGGATGATATCAGGGCAGTTGTGAGAGACGATATTGGCTCTAATGAACAAAATGTTGAATCATTGTGGGTAGAGATTAGAGATAGTAAGGGGAAAAAGTCACTGGTGGGCATAGTTTATAGGCCCCCAAATAATAACTTCATGGTGGGGAGGACAATAATCAAGGGAATAATGGAGGCATGTGAAAAAGGAACGGCAGTAGTCATGGGGGATTTTAACCTACATATCGATTGGTCAAATCAAATCGCACGGGGTAGCCTGGAGGAAGAATTCATAGAATGCATACGGGGTTGTTTCTTAGAACAGTATGTTACAGAACCTACAAGGGAACAAGCTATCTTAGATCTGGTCCTGTGTAATGAGATAGGAATAATAAACGATCTCCTAGTAAAGGATCCTCTTGGAATGAGTGATCACAGTATGGTTGAGTTTGTAATACAGATTGAGGGTGAGGAAGTAATGTCTCAAACGAGCGTACTATGCTTAAACAAAGGGGACTACAGTGGGATGAGGGCAGAGTTGGCTAAAGTAGACTGGGAACACAGACTAAACGGAGGCACAATTGAGGAACAGTGGAGGACTTTTAAGGAGCTCTTTCATAGTGCTCAACAAAAATATATTCCAGTGAAAAAGAAGGGTGGTAAGAGAAGGGATAACCAGCCATGGATAACCAAGGAAATAAAGGAGAGTATCAAATCAAAGACTAATGCGTATAAGGTGGCCAAGGTTAGTGGGAAACTAGAGGATTGGGAAAATTTTAGACGACAGCAAAGAATGACTAAAAAAGCAATAAAGAAAGGAAAGATAGATTACGAAGGTAAACTTGCGCAAAACATAAAAACAGATAGTAAAAGCTTTTACAGATATATAAAACGGAAAAGAGTGACTAAATTAAATGTTGGTCCCTTAGAAGATGAGAAGGGAGATTTAATAATGGGAAATGTGGAAATGGCTGAGACCTTAAACAATTATTTTGCTTCGGTCTTCACAGTGGAAGACACAAAAACCATGCCAAAAATTGCTGGTCACAGGAATGTGGGAAGGGAGGACCTTGAGATAATCACTATCACTAGGGGGGGGGTTAGTGCTGGACAGGCTAATGGGACTCAAGGTAGACAAGTCCCCTGGTCCTGATGAAATGCATCCCAGGGTATTAAAAGAGATGGCGGAAGTTATAGCAGATGCATTCGTTATAATCTACCAAAATTCTCTGGACTCTGGGGAGGTACCAGCGGATTGGAAAGCAGCTAATGTAACGCCTCTGTTTAAAAAAGGGGGCAGACAAAAGGCAGGTAACTGTAGGCCGGTTAGTTTAACATCTGTAGTGGGGAAAATGCTTGAAGCTATCATTAAGGAAGAAATAGCGGGACACCTAGATAGGAATCGTGCAATCAAGCAGACGCAACATGGATTCATGAAGGGGAAATCATGTTTAACTAATTTACTGGAATTCTTTGAGGATATAATGGGCATGGTGGATAGAGGTGTACCGATGGATGTGGTGTATTTGGATTTCCAAAAAGCATTCGATAAGGTACCACACAAAAGGTTACTGCAGAAGATAGAGGTACGCGGAGTCAGAGGAAATGTATTAGCAATGGATAGAGAATTGGCTGGCGAACAGAAAGCAGAGAGTCGGGATAAATGGGTCCTTTTCGGGTTGGAAATCGGTGGTTAGTGGTGTGCCACAGGGATTAGTGCTGGGACCACAACTGTTTACAATATACATAGATGACCTGGAAGAGGGGACAGAGTGTCATGTAACAAAATTTGCAGATGACACAAAGATTAGTGGGAAAGCAGGTTGTGTAGAGGACAGAGAGAGGCTGCAAAGAGATTTGGATAGGTTAAGCGAATGGGCTAAGGTTTGGCAGATGGAATACAATGTTGGAAATTGTGAGGTCATCCACCTTGGGAAAAAAAACAGTAAAAGGGAATATTATTTGAATGGGGAGAAATTACAACATGCTGCGGTGCAGAGGGACCTGGGGGTCCTTGTGCATGAATCCCAAAAAGTTAGTTTGCAGGTGCAGCAGGTAATCAGGAAGGCGAATGGAATGTTGGCCTTCATTGCGAGAGGGATGGAATACAAAAGCAGGGAGGTCCTGCTGCAACTGTACAGTGTATTGGTGAGGCCGCACCTGGAGTACTGCGTGCAGTTTTGGTCACCTTACTTAAGGAAGGATATACTAGCTTTGGAGGGGGTACAGAGACGATTCACTCAGCTGATTCCGGAGATGAGGGGGTTACCTTATGATGATAGATTGAGTAGACTGGGTCTTTACTTGTTGGAGTTCAGAAGGATGAGGGGGGATCTTATAGAAACATTTAAAATCATGAAAGGGATAGACAAGATAGAGGCAGAGAGGTTGTTTCCACTGGTCTGGGAGACTAGAACTAGGGGGCACAGCCTCAAAATATGGGGGAGCCAATTTAAAACCGATTTGAGAAGGAATTTCTTCTCCCAGAGGGTTGTGAATCTGTGGAATTCTCTGCCCAAGGAAGCAGTTGAGGCTAGCTCATTGAATGTATTCAAATTACAGATAGATAGATTTTTAACCAATAAGGGAAGTAAGGGTTACGGGGAGCGGGCGGGTAAGTGGAGCTGAGTCCACGGCCACATCAGCCATGATCTTGTTGAATGGCGGAGCAGGCTCGAGGGGCTAGATGGCCTACTCCTGTTCCTAATTCTTATGTTCTTATGTTCTTATACTCAAATCCTCTCGCTATGAAGGCCAACATGCCATTTGCCTTCTTCATCGCCTGCTGTACCTGCATGCCAACTTTCAATGACTGATGAACCCTGACACCCAGGTCTCATTGCACCTCCCCTTTTCTGAATCTGCCGCCATTCAGATAATATTCTGCCTTCGTGTTTTTACCACCAAAGTGGATAACCTCACATTTATCCACATTATACTGCATCTGCCATGCATTTGCCCACTCACCTAACCTGTCCAAGTCACCCTGCAGCCTCTTAGCATCCTCCTCGCAGCTCACACCGCCACCCAGTTTCGTGTCATCTGCAAATTTGGAGATATTACACTCAATTCCTTCATCTAAATCATTAATATATATTGTAAAGAGCTGGGGTCCCAGCACTGAGCCCTGCGGCACCCCACTAGTCACTGCCTGCTATTCTGAAAAGGACCCGTTAATCTCGACTCTCTGCTTCCTGTCTGCCAACCAGTTCTCTATCCACGTCAGTACATTACCCCCAATACCATGTGCTTTAATTTTGCACACCAATCTCTTGTGTGGGACCTTGTCAAAAGCCTTTTGTAAGTCCAAATACACTACATCCACTGGTTCTCCCTTGTCCATGAGACGAGTTACATCCTCAAAAAATTCTAGAAGATTTGTCAAGCATGATTTCCCTTTCATCAATCCATGCTGACTTGGACCGATCCTGTCACTGCTTTCCAAATGCGCTGCTATTTCATCCTTAATGATTGATTTCAACATTTTCCCCACCGCTGATGTCAGGCTAACTGGTCTATAATCACCCACTTTCTCTCTCCCACCTTTTTTAAAAAGTGGTGTTACATTAGCCACCCTCCAGTCCATAGGAACTGATTCAGAGTCGATAGATAGTGGAAAATGATCACCAATGCATCCATTATTTCTCGGGCCACTTCCTTAAGGTATCAGGCCCTGGGGATTTATCGGCCTTCAATTCCATCAATTTTCCGAACACAATTTCCTGACTAATAAGGATTTCCTTCAGTTCCTGCTTCTCTCTAGACCCTCGGTCCCTTAGTATTTCCGGAAGGTTATTTGTGTCTTCCTTCGTGAAAACAGAACCAAAGTATTTGTTTAACTGGTCCACCATTTCTTTGTTCCCCATTATAAATTCACCTGAATCCGACTGCAATGGACCTACATTTGTTTTCACTAATCTTTTTCTCTTCACATATCTATAGAAGCTTTTGCAGTCAGTTTTTTCTCATACTCTATTTTCCCCCTCTTAATTAAGCCCTTTGTCCTCCTCTGCTTTGTTCCAAAATTCTCCCAGTCCTCAGGTTTGCTGCTTTTTCTGGCCAATTTATATGCCTCTTCCTTGAATTTAACACTATCCTTAATTTCCCGTGTTAGCCACGGTTGAGCCACCTTCCCCATTTTATTTTTGCTCCAGACAGTGTTGTACAATTGTTGAAGTTCATCCATGTGATCTTTAAATGTTTGCCATTGCCTATCCACCGTCAACCCTTTAAGCATCATTTGCCCGTCTATTCTAGCCAATTCACGTCTCATACCGTCGAAGTTACCTTTCCCCAAGTTCAGGACCCTAGTTTCCGAATTAACTGTGTCATTCTCCATCTTAATAAAGAATTCTACCATATTATGGTCACTCTTCCCCAAGGGGCCTCGCACAATAAGATTGCTAATTAGTCCTTTCTCATTACGCATCACCCAGTCTAGGATGGCCAGCTCTCTAGTTGAAATATTCCTCAAAATATTGGTCTGTCAAATCATCCCTCATACACTCCACAAATCCTCCTCCTCCAGTTAGGTTAGCCCAATCTATATATAGATTAAAGTCGCCCATGATTACTGCTGTACCTTTATTGCACACATCCCTTATTTCTTGTTTGCTGTCCCCAACCTCACTACTACTGTTTGGTGGTCTGTACACAACTCCCACTAGCGTTTTCTGCCCTTTGGTATTCTGCAGCTCCACCCATACCGATTCCACATCATCCAAGCCAATATCCCTCCTTACAATTGCATTAATTTCCTCTTTAACCAGCAACGCCACCCCACCTTCTTTTCCTTTCTGTCTATCCTTCCTAAATGTTGAATACCCCTGGATGTTGAGTTCCCAGCCTAGGTCACCCTGGAGCCATGTCTCCGTGATGCCAATTACATCATATTCATTAACTGCTATCTGCGCAGTTAATTCATCCACCTTATTCCAAATACTCCTCGCATTGAGGCACAGAGCCTGCAGGCTTGTCTTTCTAACACACTTTGCCACTTTAGAATTTTGCTGTAATGTGGCCCTTTTTGTTTTTTGCCTTGGGTTTCTCTGCCCTCCACTTTTACTCATCACCTTTCTGTCTTTTGCTTCTGTCTCCTTTTTGTTTCCCTCTGTCTCCCTGCATAGGTTCCCATCCCCCTGCCATGTTAGTTTAACTCCTCCCCAACAGCACCAGCAAACACTCCCCCTAGGACATTGGTTCCGGTCCTGCCCAGGTGCAGACCGTCCGGTTTGTACTGGTCCCACCTCTCCCAGAACCTGTTCCAATGCCCCAGGAATTTGAATCCCTCCCTGCTGCACCACTGCTCAAGCCATGGATTCATCTGAGCTATCCTGCGATTCCTACTCTGACTAGCACGTGGTACTGGTAGCAATCCTGAAATTACTACTTTTGCGGTCCTACTTTTTAATTTAGCTCCTTGCTCCCGAAATTCATGTTGCAGGACCTCATCCCGTTTTTTACCTATATCGTTGGTACCTATATGCACCACGACAACTGGCTGTTCACCCTCCCCCTCCAGAATGTCCTGCAGCCGCTCCGAGACATCCTTGACCCTTGCATCAGGGAGGCAACATACCATCCTGGAGTCTCGGTTGCGGCCGCAGAAACGTCTATCTATTCCCCTTACAATTGAATCCCCTATCACTATCGCTCTCCCACTCTTTTTCCTGCCCTCCTGTGCAGCAGAGCCAGCCACGGTGCCATGAACTTGGCTGCTGCTGCCCTCCCCTGATGAGTCATCCCCCCCAACAGCACCCAAGGTGATGTATCTGTTTTGGAGGGGGATGACCGCAGGGGACCCCTGCACTACCTTCCTTGCACTGCTCTGCCTGGTGGTCACCCATTCCCTATCTGCCTGTGTAACCTTTACCTGCGGTGTGTCCAACTCAATAAATGTGCTATTCGCATCATCCTCAGCATCGTGGATGCTCCAGAGTGAATCCATGCGCAGCTCCAGTGCCACAATGCGGTCTGTCAGGAGCTGCAGCTGGATATACTTCCCGCAGACATAGTAGTAAGGGACACTGGAAGTGTCTCTGATTTCCCACATAGCACAGGTGGAGCATGACACGGGTCTGGGCTCTCCTGCCATGACTTAACCCTTAGATTAACTTAATTTGGAAACAATGTCAAAGGTTACCCACTGATAAGGAAATAAAAAGAAGAAAAAAAAGATTAACTACTCACCAATCCACCAGCCAATCACTTACCCGCTTGGCTGTGACATCTCACTACCTCCCCCTGCTGGTGCCTCCCTCAATATCACAGGCAGTCCCTCGAACCAGGATGACTTGCTTCCACCAGTTCACAGGTGTTTCGATGAAGGAGCCGATGTTCCAGTCCTGAACTCCAGTTGAGGGGGTGGAAGATGCCTGTGGGTGGATTGTTTAACGTGGGGTGACCGTTGCACACCAGCCACCACACGGGCTTGACAGAGCGAGGTCTTTATCCAGTGGCAAGGGTTAACCAGGACGACTGGAGACCTGCTCTGCTGCACGGACCTAGAGCACACATATCGAAGTGTGGGCTGGGCCCATGCTGCCCCTGGGCCCTCGCCTCACCTGGGCCCCGTGCCCTCATCTGTCACACCTCCGCCACGATCTCTTGCTGCTCCTCCGCCACAAACACTCGCCGCTCATCTGCCCCGACCTTCCCACTCCTCTGTACCTGGGTCCTGCCGATGTTACTGCCCACGCTCCAAAACAGCAACCAGGGTTTTGAAGATGTCACCCAGTCACCCACCTCAAAATCATCAGATACTTGGAGCAGCTCACGCTGAAGATTGAAGTCACATGCTGCTCCAACTCCATGCATGTGGTGTCTCCCAATATCACAGCTTACTGTCTCACTGCCTCCCTCTGCTGGTGTCTCCCAATATCACAGCTCACTGTCTCACTGCCTCCCTCTGCTGGTGTCTCCCAATATCACAGCTCACTGTCTCACTGCCTCCCTCTGCTGGTGTCTCCCAATATCACAGCTCACTGTCTCACTGCCTCCCTCTGCTGGTGTCTCCCAATATCACAGCTCACTGTCTCACTGCCTCCCTCTGCTGGTATCTCCCAATATCACAGCTCACTGTCTCACTGCTTCCCTCTGCTGGTGTCTCCCGATATCATAAGAACATAAGAATTAGGAACAGGAGTAGGCCATCTCGCCCTTCGAGCCTGCTCTGCCATTCAACAAGATCATGGCTGATCTGGTCGTTGACTCAGCTCCACTTACCCGCCCGCTCCCCGTAACCCTTACTTCCCTTATTGGTTAAAAATCTATCTATCTGTGACTTGAATACATTCAATGAGCTAGCCTCAACTGCTTCCTTGGGCAGAGAATTCCACAGATTCACAACCCTCTGGGAGAAGAAATTCCTTCTCAATTCGGTTTTAAATTGGCTCCCCGGTATTTTGAGTCTGTGCCCCCTAGTTCTAGTCTCCCCGACCAGTGGAAACAACCTCTCTGCCTCGATCATGTCTATCCCTTTCATTATTTTAAATGTTTCTATAAGATCACCCCTCATCCTTCTGAACTCCAACGAGTAAAGATCCAGTCTACTCAATCTATCATCATAAGGTAACCCCCTCATCTCCGGAATCAGCCGAGTGAATCGTCTCTGTACCCCCTCCAAAGCCGGTATATCCTTCCTTAAGTAAGGTGACCAAAACTGCACGCAGTACTCCAGGTGCGGCCTCACCAATACCCTGTACAGTTGCAGCAGGACCTCCCTGCTTTTGTACTCCATCCCTCTCGCAATGAAGGCCAACATTCCATTCACCTTCCTGATTACCTGCTGCACCTGCAAACTAACTTTTTGGGCCTTGTTAGTATAGTGGTGAGTATCCCCGCCTGTCACGCGGGAGACCGGGGTTCAATTCCCCGACGGGGAGGCAGTTGTTTCAAAATGTCGAATTTTTGGGCCGGGGGCGGGGACGGGCGGCCGACCGGCCGGCTGGCAGTTAAGCCGAGCGCTTTTCTTCGGAAGCGGACTTGATCGGCCAGTCGGCGGGTGGAAAACTTCGGTTGGCCTGTTCTGGCTGTCTGATGCGGCCGGGGCCGAAATGCGGATTTCTCTGCCGTCCCGTGTCGGACCGCTGTCGGCCATACCTCGTTGGAAAGCGGCCGCAACGCCGCACATGGCGGTGTCAGCCCCCTCCCAATTGGATGAGGCACGGCGTCGCTAGGCCGCTTGGCCCGCCGGGCAACCGGCATCCGCTGCAGTCTTTCGGCAGTAACATGACGACGCAACGTGGTAACTGGCGCGTCTCCTAAAAGAGTTTCATGCACAAGGACCCCCAGGTCCCTCTGCACCGCAGCATGTTGTAATTTCTCCCCATTCAAATAATATTCCCTTTTACTGTTTTTTTTCCAAGGTGGATGACCTCACACTTTCTGACATTGTATTCCATCTGCCAAACCTTAGCCCATTCGCTTAACCTATCCAAATCTCTTTGCAGCCTCTCTGTGTCCTCTACACAACCCGCTTTCCCACTAATCTTTGTGTCATCTGCAAATTTTGTTACACTACACTCTGTCCCCTCTTCCAGGTCATCTATGTATATTGTAAACAGTTGTGGTTCCAGCACTGATCCCTGTGGCACACCACTAACCACCGATTTCCAACCCGAAAAGGACCCATTTATCCCGACTCTCTGATTTCTGTTCGCCAGCCAATTCTCTATCCATGCTAATACATTTCCTCTGACTCCGCGCACCTTTATCTTCTGCAGTAACCTTTTGTGTGGCACCTTATCGAATGTCTTTTGGAAATCTAAATACACCACATCCATCGGTACACCTCTATCCACCATGCTCGTTATATCCTCCAAGAATTCCAGTAAATTAGTTAAACATGATTTCCACTTCATGAATCCATGTTGCGTCTGCTTGATTGCACTATTCCTATCTGGATGTCCCGCTATTTCTTCCTTAATCACAGCTCAATCTCTCACTGCCTCCCTCTGCTCGTGTCTCCCTATATCACAGCTCACTGTCTCACTGTCTCCCTCTGCTGGTGTCTCCCTATATCACAGCTCAATCTCTCACTGCCTCCCTCTGCTGGTGTCTCCCTATATCACAGCTCACTCTCTCACTCTCTCCCTCTGCTGGTGTCTCCCTATATCACAGCTCACTGTCTCACTGTCTCCCTCTGCTGGTGTCTCCCTATATCACAGTTCAATCTCTCACTGCCTCCCTCTGCTGATGTCTCCCTATATCACAGCTCACTGCCTCACTGCCTCCCTCTGCTGGTGTCTCCCTTTATCACAGCTCAATCTCTCACTCTCTCCCTCGGCTGGTGTCTCCCTGTATCACAGCTCACTGTCTCACTGTCTCCCTCTGCTGGTGTCTCCCTATATCACAGCTCACTGCCTCACTGCCTCCCTCTGCTGGTGTCTCCCTATATCACAGCTCAATCTCTCACTCTCTCCCTCTGCTGGTGTCTCCCTATATCACAGCTCACTGTCTCACTGTCTCCCTCTGCTGGTGTCTCCCTATAATCACAGCTCACTCTCTCACTGCCTCCCTCTGCTGGTGCCTCCCTATATCACAGCTCACTGTCTCACTGTCTCCCTCTGCTGGTGTCTCCCTATATCACAGCTCACTCTCTCACTGCCTCCCTCTGCTGGTGTCTCCTTATATCACAGCTCAGTCTCTCACTGTCTCCCTCTGCTGGTGTCTCCCTATATCAAAGCTCACTGTCTCACTGTCTCCCTCTGCTGGTGTCTCCCTATTTTTTTTTATTCGTAGCCAATCTTTCCAATTCTTTGTCTAATCACAAACGCCAGAGGTCACCTTGCACACATCAAGGATCACTCTGCGCCAATGCTCTGAGCCAAAAAGCCGAGAGCCACTGCACCGTTCCTGGAAGTACTGCAATACCAGGTTCGTGCCATGGAGGTGGATGGGTCAAGCCACCCCACCCACCTCCTCCCTATATCACAGCTCACTGTCTCACTGCCTCCCTCTGCTGGTGTCTCCCTATATCACAGCTCAATCTCTCACTACCTCCCTCTGCTGGTGTCTCCCTATATCACAGCTCAATCTCTCACTGCCTCCCTCTGCTGGTGTATCCCTATATCACAGCTCAATCTCTCACTACCTCCCTCTGCTGGTGTCTCCCTATATCACAGCTCAATCTCTCACTGCCTCCCTCTGCTGATGTATCCCTGTATCACAGCTCACGCTCTCACTGCCTCCCTCTGCTGGTGTCTCCCGATATCACAGCTCACTGCCTCACTCTCTCCCTCTGCTGGTGGCTCCCTATATCACAGCTCACCCAGTCTCACCTGCAGCAAATTAATATTGATTCATTGCAGAATTAAGAAAACATCCGTCAGCAGAAAGGGTTAACTGCTTTGAGTTTATAAAAAAGCAGTTCAAAATATTGTCTGATGTCATTATGTCACTTCATGTAAAAATCTTTTTCCAAACAACTAAACGACAACTTTTATTTTTTCTACCAAAAAAAGTCATCAACACAAGGTGTCTTCTTTTTTCTCCTCCATGTGAAAGACTCATGTCCGGAACCAGAGACATTCGCATTTTGAAATAACCAGAATTTCACCATGGACGCAATGAAAGTCGTGTTTTTATAGGTTAGTTAATCTCAATAACTTTAATTTGCAAGGGAAATCGTGCAAAGACAGAAATTTTCCCTTTCTGCAAACAAACTGAACAGACATTGCAGTGTTACGATTCGAATTTTGCAATTGAATTCATAGCAACTAACTTCAAGGCCAAAACTCATCTTTTATAGAACAAAAGATCTCCTGTGCATTTCATAATTCCGCAAATCGCAATCAAAATAAAACTACACTTGTGTTTCTAACTCAAAATATAATTCAATTCCAGGTACACGATGATAAAGCTTCTCACATCCAGCACAACACTAAGGGTTATAAAAATTCAGTTGTGTCTGAAAAAGTAGGCAGAGATAAAACAGACTTTTGTTACAGACATACTTTGAGACAAATGAAAAATTCTTTAACTGCCCAAATAGTCATAGTTGAGAAAGCTTCCAGACACACGCACTCACAAACTGAAAACTTTTAAATATCCTTTAATGTTACACAGGTATTTGGGCTGAGTGTGGCCCCTTCGTGCCTGAGGTTCCCTGGAATTCTCCCCAGGGACTATATCATCCGCTTTCATACACCTGGTCACATATCTAGGCAACTCCTGGTAAGTAGGGGCTCTCAGCTGAGGTTCTTCTGACTGTGGAACCTCAGTCCTCCCTTCCTTAGGTTTCAGTCATTAATACGTTGCCCTCCCTCTTCCCCTTTCTCGTGTTTGAGCTTCCTCCTGCCACTTCCTTGTGACACCTCCTTTCATCTCACACCTGACCCTTCGGCTTATCAATTACCCCAGTCCACTAGTCACCTCTCAAAGTGCAGTGTCATTTTCCTCAATAGCATGGCCTCTGAGTTATCTTCACCCTCATCCTCAGGATCAAAACCTGACACAGCTAACTTGTAAACATGGCTGACTACTAGCTATCAGGTCATGCAGCCCATTCACATCCTCTCGCCTTACCATCCCACACATTAGATCCTTGTCAGTTCACAATTGGTCAGCAATAGCAACCGGGGGCTTGTTGGTGCCCTGCTATACTGCCACCATGGCTTTAAACGGATTCCCTTTACCGGCTCCCATTACTTGAGCAACTCGTGCTTTCAAACCGTCCCTCGGCCCGGTCCTTTTACATTCGGGGAGGGGGAGGGGGAGGCCCGCACTAATACCAGGATTTGGGTTTAAAGCAATAAACTTTTCTTCATTATCCAGCTTACTCAAATCAGCTATTTGTTCCTCCTCTAGGAAATGATCAAGGGTCTTCCCCCACTTCTAACCTCTTGATGGTAGTAGCCACCTTGCTGAAATCTCCCATACTATATGGAATTACAAATTCTCTATCCAAGGAACCTAGAGCTCCAGCCCCTTGTGCTGGTGGGGAGTGTCTCCTTTGTCACATTAGTGCCATAGGTTCCCTGTGGTGGGCCATTCTGTTCTAAGAACACAAGAACATAAGAAATAGGAGCAGGAGTCGGCCATTCGTCCACTCGAGCCTGCTCCGCCATTTAATAAGATCATGGCTGATCTGATCATGGACTCAGCTCCACTTCCCTGCCCGCTCCCCATAACCCTTTACTCCCTTATCGCTCAAAAATCTGTCAATCTCCACCTTAAATATATTCAATCACCCAGCCTCCACAGCTCTCTGGGGCAGAGAATTCCACAGATTTACAACCCTCTGAGAGAAGAAATTCCTCCTCATCTCAGTTTTAAATGGGCGGCCCCTTATTCTAAGACTATGTCCTCTCGTTTTAGTTTCCCCTATGAGTGGAAATATCCTCTCTGCATCCACCTTGTCAAGCCCTCTCATTATCTTATACGTTTCGATAAGATCCCCTCTCATTCTTCTGAACTCCAATGAGTATAGGCCCAACCTACTCAACCTTTCCTCATAAGTCAACCCCCTCATCTCCGGAATCAACCGAGTGAACCTTCTCTGAACAGCCTCCAATGCAAGTATATCCTTTCTTAAATACAGAGACCAAAACAGTATGCAGTACTCTAGGTGTGGCCTCACCAATACCCTGTACAGTTGTAGCAGGACTTCTCTGCTTTTATACTCTATCCCCCTTGCAATAAAGGCCAACATTCCATTGACCTTCCTGATCACTTGCTGTACCTGTATACTAACTTTTTGTGTTTCATGCACAAGGACCCCCAGGTCTCTCTGTACTGCAGCACTTTGCAATCTTTCTCCATTTAAATTATAATTTGTTTTTCTATTATTTCTGCCCAAGTGGATAACCTCACATTTTCCCACATTATACTCCATCTGCCAACTTTTTGCCCACTCACTGAGTCTGTCTATGTCCCTTTGCAGATTTTTTGTGTCCTCCTCACAATTTACTTTCCCACCCATCTTTGTATCATCAGCAAACTTGGCTCCATTACACTCGCTCCCTTCATCCAAGCCTCTGTCCAATTCACTTTACTCACTGCCTCCCTCTGCTGGTGTCTCCTGAGCCTCCGTCTGCTCCCTGTGGCTGAGGAGCTTCTCCCGGAGTCACAGTGCGGACTCTGTCCATTACGGGGTACAATGGACATGATCTTTACGGTGCGACAACTGCAACAGCAATGCAGGGAACAGCACCAGCCATTGTACAAAGTCTTCTTTGCCCTTACAAAGGCCTTTGTTAATCGCGAGGGACTATGAGCGTCCTCCTCCATTTCGGTTGCCCCCAAAAGTTTGTCACCATCCTCCGCCTGCTCCACGACAACAAATCATGATCCTGACCAACGGTCCATCACAGACCCAATCCACATCCGGACCGGGGTCAAACAGGGCTGTGTCATAGTACCAAACCTCTTCTCAACCTTCCTCACAGTCCCCTGTCACAGGTGGGACAGACAGTGGTTGAGGGAAGGGGAGGGTGGGACAGACAGTGGTTGAGGGAAGGGGAGGGTGGGACAGACAGTGGTTGAGGGAAGGGGAGGGTGGGACAGACAGTGGTTGAGGGAAGGGGAGGGTGGGACAGACAGTGGTTGAGGGAAGGGGAGGGTGGGACAGACAGTGGTTGAGGGAAGGGGAGGGTGGGACTGGTTTGCCGCATGCTCCTTCCGCTGCCTGCGCTTGGTTTCTGCATGCTCTCGGCGATGAGACTCGAGGTGCTCAGTGCCCTCCCGGATGCACTTCCTCCACTTAGGGCGGTCTTTGGCCAGGGACTCCCAGATGTCGGTGGGGATGTTGCATTTTATCAGGGAAGCTTTGAGGGTGTCCCTGTAACGTTTCCTCTGCCCACCTGGGGCTCTGTTGCCATAAAGGAGTGCCGAGTAGAGCGCTTGCTTTGGGAGTCTCGTTTCGGGCATGCGGACAATGTGGCCTGCCCAGCGGAGCTGGTCGAGTGTGGTCAGTGCTTCAATGCTGGGGATGTTGGCCTGGTTGAGGACACTGACGTTGGTGCGTCTGTCCTCCCAGGGGATTTGTCGGATCTTGCGGATACTTTGTTGGTGTTATTTCTCCATCGACTTGAGGTGTCTACTATACATGGTCCATGTCTCTGAACCATACAGGAGGGCAGGTATCACTACAGCCCTGTAGACCATGAGCTGGGGGTGAGGTACCTACTGTACATGGTCCATGTCTCTGAACCATACAGGAGGGCGGGTATCACTACAGCCCTGTAGACCATGAGCTGGGGGTGAGGTACCTACTGTACATGGTCCATGTCTCTGAACCATACAGGAGGGCGGGTATCACTACAGCCCTGTAGACCATGAGCTGGGGGTGAGGTACCTACTGTACATGGTCCATGTCTCTGAGCCATACAGGAGGGTGGGTATCACTACAGCCCTGTAGACCATGAGCAGGGGGTGAGGTACCTACTGTACATGGTCCATGTCTCTGAACCATACAGGAGGGTAGGTATCACTACAGCCCTGTAGACCATGAGCTGGGGGTGAGGTACCTACTGTACATGGTCCATGTCTCTGAACCATACAGGAGGGTGGGTATCACTACAGCCCTGTAGACCATGAGCTGGGGGTGAGGTACCTACTGTACATGGTCCATGTCTCTGAACCATACAGGAGGGTAGGTGTCACTACAGCCCTGTAGACCATGAGCTGGGGGTGAGGTACCTACTGTACATGGTCCATGTCTCTGAACCATACAGGAGGGTAGGTATCACTACAGCCCTGTAGACCATGAGCTGGGGGTGAGGTACCTACTGTACATGGTCCATGTCTCTGAACCATACAGGAGGGTGGGTATCACTACAGCCCTGTAGACCATGAGCTGGGGGTGAGGTACCTACTGTACATGGTCCATGTCTCTGAACCATACAGGAGGGTAGGTATCACTACAGCCCTGTAGACCATGAGCTTGGTGGTAGATTTGAGGGCCTGGTCTTCAAACACTCTTTTCCTCAGGCGGCGGAAGGCTGCACTGGCGCACTGGAGGCGGTGTTGAATTGAGTAATCGATGTTTGCCCTTGTTGATACGAGGCTCCCGAGGTATGGAAATGGTCCACGGTGTCCCGGGCCATGCCGTGGATCTTGATGACTGGGGGGCAGTGCTGTGCGACGAGGACCTTTGTCTTACGGATATTTACTGTAAGGCCCTTGCTTTCGTGCCCCTCAGTAAATATGTCGACTATGTTCTGGAGTTCAGCCTCTGAATGTGCGCAGACGCAGCCGTCGTCCGTGTACTGTAGCTCGATGACAGAGGTTGGGGTGATCTTGGACCTGGCCTGGAGATGATGAAGGTTGAACAGCTACCCACTGGTTCTGTAGTTTAGTTTCACACCCGCGGGGAACTTGTGGAGTGTGAGGTAGAGCATGGCAGAGAGAAAGATTGAGCAGAGGGTTAGTGCTGTGACGCAGCCCTGCTTGGCCCCAGTACGGACGTGGATTGGGTCTGTAATGGACCCATTGTTCAGGATCATGGCCTGCATGTCATCATGGAGCAGGGGGAGGATGGAGTATGAAGCGGTAACAGGACATTCGGAAAAACTTAATTCAGTCAGGCAAAGTCAGAAAGGATTTATGAAAGGGAAGTCATGTTTGATAAATTTGCTGCAGTTCTTTGAGGATGTAATGAACGGGGTGGATAGAAACATAGAAACATAGAAAATAGGTGCAGGAGTAGGCCATTCGGCCCTTCGAGCCTGCACCGCCATTCAATGAGTTCATGGCTGATCATTCCCTCAGTACCCCTTTCCTGCTTTCTCTCCATACCCCTTGATCCCTTTAGCCGTAAGGGCCATAACAAACTCCCTTTTGAATATATGTAATGAACTGACATAAACAACTCTCTGTGGTGGAGAATTCCACAGGTTAACAACTTTCTGAGTGAAGCAGTTTCTCCTCATCTCATTCCTAAATGGCTTACCCCTTATCCTCAGACTGTGACCCCTGGTTCTGGAACTCCTCAGCACCAGGAATATTCTTCCTGCATCTAACCTGTCCAATCCCGTCAGAATTTTATATGTTTCTATGAGATCCCCTCTCATTCTTCTAAACTCCAGTGGACACAAGTCCAGTTGATCCAGTCTCTCCTCATATGTCAGTCCAGCCATCCCTGTAATCAGTCTGGTGAACCTTCGCTGTGCTCCCTCAATAGCAAGAACGTCCTTCCTCAGATTAGGAGACCAAAACTGAACACAATATTCCAGGTGAGGCCTCACCAAGACCCTGTACAACTGCAGTAAGACCACCCTGCTCCTATACTCAAATCCCCTCGCTATGAAGGCCAACATGCCATTTGCCTTCTTCACCGCCTCCTGTACCTGCATGCCAACTCTCAATGACTGATGTACCATGACACCCAGGTCTCATTGCACCTCCCCTTTTCCTAATCTGTCACCATTCAGATAATATTCTGTCTTCCAGTGGATGTGGTGTATTTGGATTTCCAGAAGGCATTTGACAAGGTGCCACATAAAAGGTTACTGCACAAGATAAAAGTTCACGAGGTTGGGGGTAATATGTTAGCATGGATAGAGAATTGGCTAACTAACAGAAAACTGAGAGTCGGGATAAATGGCTCATTCTCAGGTTGGCAATGAGTAACTACTGGGGTACCGCAGGGATCAGTGCTGGGACCCCAACTATTTACAATCTATTTACGACTTGGAAGAAGGGACCGAGTGTAATGTAGTCAAGTTTGCTGATGATACAAAGAGGAAAAAGCAATGTGTGAGGAGGACACAAACAATCTGCAAAAGGACATAGACAGGCTCAGTGAGTGGGCAAACATTTGGCAGATGGAGTATAATGTTGGAAAGTGTGAGGTCATGCACTTTGGCAGAAACAATCAAAGAGTAAGTTATTATTTAAATGGAGAAAGAATGCAAAGTGCTGCAGTACAGCAGGACCTGGGGGTCCTTGTGCATGAAACACAAAAGGTTAGCATGCAGGTACAGCAAGTGATCAGGAAGGCCAATGGTATCTTGGCCTTTATTACAAAGGGGTGGACTATAAAAGCAGGGAAGTCTTGCTACAGTTGTACCGGGTATTGGTGAGGCCACACCTGGAATACTGTGTGCAGTTTTAGTTTCCATATTTAAGCAAGGATATACTTGCTTTGGAGGCAGTTCAGAGAAGGTTCACTAGGTTGATTCCGGAGATGAGGGGGTTGACTTATCAGGAAAGGTTGAGGAGGTTGGGCCTCTACTCATTGGAATTCAGAAGAATGAAGGTGATCTTATCGAAATGTGTAAGATTATGAGGGGGCTTGACAAGGTGGATGCAGAGAGGATGTTTCCACTGATGGGGGAGACTAGAAGTTTCTCCTCATCTCAGTCCTAAATGGTTTACCCCTTATCCTTAGACTGTGTCCCCTGGTTCTGGACATCCCCAATATTGGGAACATTCTTCCTGCATCTAACCTGTCTAAACCCATCAGAATTTTAAACGTTTCTATGAGGTCCCCTCTCATTCTTCTGAACTCCAGTGAATACAAGCCCAGTTGATCCAGTCTTTCTTGATAGGTCAGTCCCACCATCCCGGGAATCAGTCTGGCGAACCTTCGCTGCACTCCCTCAATAGCAAGAATGTCCTTCCTCAAGTTAGGAGACCAAAACTGTACACAATACTCCAGATGTGGCCTCACCAATGCCCTGTACAACTGTAGCAACACCTCCCTGCCCCTGCACTCAAATCCCCTCGCTATGAAGGCCAACATGCCATTTGCTTTCTTAACCGCCTGCTGTACCTGCATGCCAACCTTTAATGACTGATGTACCATGACACCCAGGTCTCGTTGCACCTCCCCTTTTCCTAATCTGTCACCATTCAGATAATAGTCTGTCTCTCTGTTTTTACCACCAAAGTGGATAACCTCACATTTAGAACATAAGAATTAGGAACAGGAGTAGGCCATCTAGCCCCTCGAGCCTGCTCCGCCATTCACCAAGATCATGGCTGACCTGGCCGTGGACTCAGCTCCACTTACCCGCCCACTCCCCGTAACCCTTAATTCCCTTATTGGTTAAAAATCTATCTATCTGTGACTTGAATACATTCAATGAGCTAGCCTCAACTGCTTCCTTGGACAGAGAATTCCACAGATTCACAACCCTCTGGGAGAATAAATTACTTCTCAACTTGGTTTTAAATTGGCTGCCCCCGTATTTTGAGGCTGTGCCCCCTAGTTCTAGTCTCCCCGACCAGTGGAAACAACCTCTCTGCCTCTATCTTGTCTATCCCTTTCATTATTTTAAATGTTTCTATAAGATCACCCCTCATCCTTCTGAACTCCAACGAGTAAAGACCCAGTCTACTCAATCTATCATCATAAGGTAACCCCCTCATCTCCGGAATCAACCAAGTGAATCGTCTCTGTGCCCCCTCCAAAGCTAGTATATCCTTCCTTAAGTAAGGTGACCAAAACTGCACGCAGTACTCCAGGTGCGGCCTCACCAATACCCTGTACAGTTGCAGCAGGACCTCCCTGCTTTTGTACTCCATCCCTCTCGCAATGAAGGCCAACATTCCATTCGCCTTCCTGATTACCTGCTGCACCTGCAAACTAACTTTTTGGGATTCATGCACAAGGACCCCCAGGTCCCTCTGCACCGCAGCATGTTGTAATTTCTCCCCATTCAAATAATATTCCCTTTTACTGTTTTTTTTTCCAAGGTGGATGACCTCACACTTTCCGACATTGTATTCCATCTGCCAAACCTTAGCCCATTTGCTTAACCTATCTAAATCTCTTTGCAGCCTCTCTGTGTCCTCTACACAACCCGCTTTCCCACTAATCTTTGTGTCATCTGCAAATTTTGTTACACTACACTCTGTTCCCTCTTCCAGGTCATCTATGTATATTGTAAACAGTTGTGGTCCCAGCACCGATCCCTGTGGCACATCACTAACCACCGATTTCCAACCCGAAAAGGACCCATTTATCCCGACTCTCTGCTTTCTGTTCGCCAGCCAATTCTCAATCCAAGCTAATACATTTCCTCTGACTCCGCGTAACTTTATCTTCTGTAGTAACCTTTTGTGTGGCACCTTATCGAATGCCTTTTGGAAATCTAAATACACCACATCCATCGGTACACCTCTACCCACCATGCTCGTTATGTCCTCAAAGAATTCCAGTAAATTAGTTAAACATGATTTCCCCTTCATGAATCCATGCTGCGTCTGCTTGATTGCACTATTCCTATCCAGATGTCCCGTTATTTCTTCCTTAAAGATAGCTTCAAGCATTTTCCCCACTACAGATGTTAAACTAACCGGCCTATAGTTACCTGCCTTTTGTCTGCCCCCTTTTTTAAACAGAGGCGTTACATTAGCTGCTTTCCAATCCGCTGGTACCTCCCCAGAGTCCAGAGAATTTTGGTAGATTATAACGAATGCATCTGCTATAACTTCCGCCATCTCTTTTAATACCCTGGGATGCATTTCATCAGGACCAGGGGACTTGTCTACCTTGAGTCCCATTAGCCTGTCCAGCATTACCCCCCTAGTGATAGTGATTGTCTCAAGGTCCTCCCTTCCCACATTCCTGTGACCAACAATTTTTGGTATGGTTTTTGTGTCTTCCACTGTGAAGACTGAAGCAAAATAATTGTTTAAGGTCTCAGCCATTTCCACATTTCCCATTATTAAATCTCCCTTCTCATCTTCTAAGGGACCAACATTTACTTTAGTCACTCTTTTCCATTTTATATATCTGTAAAAGCTTTTACTATCTGTTTTTATGTTTTGCGCAAGTTTACCTTCGTAATCTATCTTTCCTTTCTTTATTGCTTTTTTAGTCATTCTTTGCTGTTGTTTAAAATTTTCCCAATCCTCTAGTTTCCCACTAACCTTGGGCACCTTATACGCATTAGTCTTTGATTTGATACTCTCCTTTATTTCCTTGGTTATCCACGGCTGGTTATCCCTTCTCTTACCACCCTTCTTTTTCACTGGAATATATTTTTGTACAGCACTATGAAAGAGCTCCTTAAAAGTCCTCCACTGTTCCTCAATTGTGCCACCGTTTAGTCTGTGTTTCCAGTCTACTTTAGCCAACTCTGCCCTCATCCCACTGTAGTCCCCTTTGTTTAAGCATCGTACGCTCGTTTCTGACACAACTTCCTCACCCTCAATCTTTATTACAAATTCAACCATATTGTGATCACTCATTCCGAGAGGATCTTTTACTAGATCGGTTATTATTCCTATCTCATTACACAGGACCAGATCTAAGATAGCTTGCTCCCTTGTAGGTTCTGTAACATACTGTTCTAAGAAACAATCCTGCATGCATTCGATGAATTCCTCCTCCAGGCTACCCCGTGTGATTTGAGTTGACCAATCGATATGTAGGTTAAAATCCCCCATGATTACTGCCGTTCCTTTTTCACATGCCTCCATTATTCCCTTGATTATTGCCCGCCCCACCATGAAGCTATTATTTGGGGGCCTATAAACTACGCCCACCAGTGACTTTTTCCCCTTACTATCTCTAATCTCCACCCACAATGATTGAACATTTTGTTCATTAGAGCCAATATCGTCTCTCACAACTGCCCTGAAATCATCATTTATTAACAGAGCTACCCCACCTCCTTTCCCTTCTTGTCTATCTTTCCGAATCGTCAGATACCCCTGTATGTTTAATTCCCAGTCTTGGCCACCCTGCAACCACGTTTCTGTAATGGCCACCAAATCATACCCATTTGTAATGATTTGTGCCGTCAACTCATTTACTTTATTTCGAATGCTGCGTGTGTTCAGGTAGAGTGTTTTAACACAAGTTTTTAAACCATGATTTTTAGTTTTGACCCCTCCTGCAGCCCCTTTATATTCAGTGGCCCTTTTTGTTTTTTGCCTTGGGTTTCTCTGCCCTCCACTTTTACTCATCTCCTTTCTGTCTTTTGCTTTTGTCTCCTTTTTGTTTCCCTCTGTCTCCCTGCATTGGTTCCCATCCCCCTGCCATATTAGTTTAACTCCTACCCAACAGCACTAGCAAACACTCCCCCTAGGACATTGGTTCCGGTCCTGCCCAGGTGCAGACCGTCCGGTTTGTACTGGTCCCACCTCCCCCAGAACCGGTTCCAATGCCCCAGGAATTTGAATCCCTCCCTGCTGCACCACTGCTCAAGCCACGTATTCATCTGCGCTATCCTGCAATTCCTACTCTGACTAGCACGTGGCACTGGTAGCAATCCCAAGATTACTACTTTTGAGGTCCTACTTTTTAATTTAGCTCCTAGCTCCTTAAATTCGTCTCGTAGGACCTCATCCCTTTTTTTACCTATATCATTGGTACCAATGTGCACCACGACAACTGGCTGTTCACCCTCCCTTTTCAGAATGTCGTGCACCCGCTCAGAGACATCCTTGACCCTTGCACCAGGGAGGCAACATACCGTGCTGGAGTCTCGGTTGCGGCCGCAGAAACGCCTATCTATTCCCCTTACAATCGAGTCCCCTATCACTATCGCTCGCCCACTCTTTTTGCTGCCCTCCTGTGCAGCAGAGCCAGCCACGGTTCCATGAACTTGGCTGCTGCTGCCCTCCCCTGATGAGTCATTCCCCCCAACAGTATTCAAAGCAGTGTATCTGTTTTGCAGGGGGATGACCGCAGGGGACCCCTGCACTACCTTCCTTGCACTGCTCTTCCTGTTGGTCTTCCATTCCCTATCAACTGGTTCTCCCTTGTCCACTCTACTGGAAACATCCTCAAAAAATTCCAGAAGATTTGTCAAGCATGATTTCCCTTTCACAAATCCATGCTGACTTGGACCTATCATGTCACCTCTTTCCAAATGCGTTGCTATGACATCCTTAATAATTGATTCCATCATTTTACCCACTACCGATGTCAGGCTGACCGGTCTATAATTCCCTGTTTTCTCTCTCCCTCCTTTTTTAAAAAGTGGGGTTACATTGGCTACCCTCCACTCAATAGGAACTGATCCAGAGTCTATGGAATGTTGGAAAATGACTGTCAATGCATCCGCTATTTCCAAGGCCATCTCCTTAAGGGCCCTGGGGATTTATCGGCCTTCAATCCCATCAATTTCCCCAACACAATTTCCCGACTAATAAGGATTTCCCTCAGTTCCTCCTTCTTACTAGACCCTCCGACCCCTTTTATATCCGGAAGGTTGTTTGTGTCCTCCTTAGTGAATACCGAACCAAAGTACTTGTTCAATTGGTCTGCCATTTCTTTGTTCCCCGTTATGACTTCCTCTGATTCTGACTGCAGGGGACCTATGTTTGTCTTTACTAACCTTGGCTGGTCCAGGTCCTGATCTGATGGGCTGTAACGGGTGACTTTTCGTTTTCCTTTTCGAATGCATCGATCACCAAGAGCAAGTCTGCAGGCTGTGCTATTTCCACCCTGGTGGTGGGCAAAGCTAGCTGACTGAGAGTATCCGCACAGTTCTCTGTGCCTGGTCTGTGGCAGATTACATAGTTGTATGCCGACAGCGTGAGTGCCCATCTTTGGATGCGGGCAGAGGCATTGGTGTTAATTCCTTTGCTCTCGGAGAGTAGCGATATCTGTAGCTTGTTGTCAGTTTCAAGCATAAACTTGAGGCCAAACAAATACTGGTGCATTTTTTTACCCCGTAACGCACACCAGAGTCTCTTTTTCAACCGTGCTGTAGGCCCTTTCGGCCTTGGACAGACTCCTGGACGCATAAGCGACCGGTTGCAAAATCGCCGATTCGTTAGCCTGTTGTAACACACACCCGACCCCGTATGACAACGCATCGGAAGCTAACACTAATCGTTTACATGGGTTATAGCGGACAAGCAGTTTGTTAGAACACAACAGATTTCTGGCTTTCTCAAAGGCAGCCTCTTGTGAATTCCCCCATACCCAGCCGTCTCCCTTGTGAAGTAACACATGTCGGGGTTCGAGCAGGGTGCTTAACCCAGGTAGGAAATTACTGAATAGTTAAGGAATCCCAGGAACGACCGCAGCTCCATCACGTTCTGTGGTCTCGGTGCGTTCTTGATGGTTTCCGTCTTGGCGTCGGTGGGTCTGATGCCGTCTGCTGCGATTCTTCTTCTCAATAACTCGACCTCCGGCACCAGGAAAACACACTTCGAACGTTTCAACCTGAGTCCCACGTGATCCAACCGACTAAGAACCTCTTCCAGATTCTTCAAGTGTTCCATGGTGTCCCGGCCTGTAAACAATATATTGTCCTGGAAAACCACGATGTGAGGAACCGACTTTAGCAGGCTCTCCATGTTCCGTTGAAAGATTGCCGCGGCCGACCGAATCCTGAACGGGCACCGGTTATAGATGAACAGACCTCTGTGCGTGTTGATGCAGATGAGGCCTTTCGAAGACTCCTCCAGCTCCTGCGTCATGTAGGCCGAGGTCAGGTCCAGCTTGGTGAATGTCTTCCCTCCAGCCATGGTCGCAAATAGGTCGTCTGCCTTGGGTAGCGGGTACTGGTCCTGTAGCGAAAAATGGTTAATCGTTACTTTATAGTCCCCACAAATTCTGACCGTGCCGTCCTCTTTAAGTACCGGGACAATCGGACTGCCCCACTCGTTGAATTCCACCGGCGCAATGATACCTTCTCGCTGCAGCCTGTCCAGCTCAATTTCCACTTTTTCACACGTTATATTGATAGAAACATAGAAAGTAGGTGCATGAGTAGGCCATGGCTAATCATACCATGTTAGTACCCAATTCCTGCTTTCTCTCCATACCCCTTGATCCCTTTAGTCGTAAGGGCCACATCTAACTTCCTTTTGAATATATCCAATGAACTGGCCTCTGTGGTAGAGAATTCCACAGGTTCACAATTCTCTGAGTGAAGAAGTTTCTCCTCATCTCGGTCCTAACTGGCTTACCCCTTATCCTTAGACTGTGACCCCTGGTTCTGGACTTCCCCAACATCGGTAACATTCTTCCCGCATCTAACCAGTCCAGTCCCGTCAGAATTTTAAACGTTTCTATGAGATCCCCTCTCATTGTTCTAAATTCCAATCAATATAAGCCCAGTTGATCCAGTCTTTCTTGATATGTCAGTCCCGCCATCCCGGGAATCAGTCTGGTGAACCTTCGCTGCACTCCCTCAATAGCAAGAATGTCCTTCCTCAGGTTAGGAGACCAAAACTGTACGCAATACTCCAGGTGAGACCTCACCAAGGCCCTGTACAACTGTAGTAACACCTCCCTGCCCCTGAACTCAA
The DNA here is from genome assembly GCF_044704955.1 of Pristiophorus japonicus. Classification (NCBI taxonomy): domain Eukaryota; kingdom Metazoa; phylum Chordata; class Chondrichthyes; family Pristiophoridae; genus Pristiophorus; species Pristiophorus japonicus. Next base: position 46,504 of record NW_027250796.1, on the reverse strand, counting down.
ATCCTCTAACTATGAAGGCCAACATGCCATTTGCTTTCCTTACCGCCTGTTATCCTGCATGCCAACCTTCAATGACTGATGTACCATGACACCCAGGTCTCGTTGCACCTCCCCTTTTCCTAATCTGTCACCATTCAGATAATAATCTGCCTTCATGTTTTTGCCACCGAAGTGGATAACCTCACATTTATCCACATTATACTTCATCTGCCATGCATTTGCCCACTCACCTAACCTGTCCAAGTCACCCTGCAGCCTCTTAGCGTCCTCCTCACAGCTCACACCGTCACCCAGCTTAGTGTCATCTGCAAACTTGGAGATATTACATTCAATTCCTTCGTCTAAATCATTAATGTATATTGTAAAGAGCTGGGGTCCCAGCACTGAGCCCTGTGGTACCCCACTTGTCACTGCCTGCCATTCTGAAAAGGACCCGTTTATCCCGACTCTCTGCTTCCTGTCTGCCAACCAGTTCTCTACCACATCAATACATTACCCTCAATACCATGTGCTTTGATTTTGCACACCAATCTCTTGTGTGGGACCTTGGCAAAAGCCTTTTGAAAGACCAAATACACCACATCCACTGGTTCTCCCTTGTCCACTCTACTCGTTACATCCTCTAAAAATTCTGGAAGATTTGTCAAGCATGATTTCCCTTTCATAAAACCTTGCTAACTTGGTCTGATCCAATCACTGCTTTCCAAATGCGCAGCTATTTCATCCTTAATAATTGATTCCAACATTTTCCCCACTACTGATGTCAGACTAACTGGTCTATAATTACCCACTTTCTCTCTCTCTCCCTTTTTAAAAAGTGGTGCTACATTAGCTATCCTCCAGTCCATAGGAACTGATCCAGAGTCGATAGACTGTTGGAAAATGATCACCAATGCATCCACTAGTTCTAGGGCCACTTCCTTTACTACTCTGGGATGCAGACTATCAGGCCCTGAGGATTTATCAGCCTTCAGTCCCTTTAATTTCCCTAACACCTTTTCCTGACTAATAAGGATTTCCCTTGGTTCCCCCTTCTCGCTCGACCCTCGGTCCCCTAGTATTTTCGGGAGGTTATTCGTGTCTTTCCTTAGTGAAGACAGAGCCAAAATATTTGTTCAATTGGTCTGCCATTTCTTTGTTCCCCATTATGAATTCTGACTGCAAGGGACCTAAATTAGTCTTCCTTAATCTTTTTCTCTTTACATATCTATAGAAGCTTTTGCAGTCAGTTTTTATGTTCCCTGCAAGCTTACTCTCATACTCCATTTTCTCCCTCCTAATTAAACCCTTCGTCCTCCTCTGTCGAATTCTAAATTTCTCCCAGTCCTCAGGTTTGCTGCTTTTTCTGGCCAATTTCTATGACTCTTCCTTGGATCTAACACTATCCCTAATTTCCCTTGTTAGCCACAGTTGGGCCACCTTCCCTTTTTTATTCTTATGCCACACAGGGATATACGGTACCGCCTGAGCCTTGTGGTGGATGGGTCGTGTACCGGGGACCAAGTGGATCTGCACTTTTGCCCCCGAGAAGCTTCCACTGCCTGACTCGAACAACGATGGGAACTTGCTCAGAACCTGGGCACGTGAGGCGTCGTCGAAGGATGAAAGCGCTCGGATGTCCTCCCAGTTCCAGTGGATTTTTCCCAGCCAGCTTCTGCCAAATAGTGTGGGGCCATCCCCTGGCACAATCCACAGCGGCAGTTCGTGTACTGCTCCATCACAGGAGACATTGACTTCTGCGCTGCCAATTACAGAGGTCAGTTCCTTGGTGTAAGTTCTCAGTTTGGTGTGACTGGGGCTCAGCTTGGGTCTGTGTGCCTTGTTGCCCCACAGCCTGTCGAAGGCCTTTTTGCTCATTATAGACTGACTTGCACCGTGTCCAGTTCCATGGATACTGGAATTCCGTTCAGTTCAACTTTCAACATTATTGATGGCCATTTCGTGGTGAATGTGTGTACCCCGTATACTTCTGCCTCCTCGGTTCGAGTCTCCCACTCAGCCTGATCCACAGTGGATCGATCCTCCTCTGCAACGTGGTGGTTTGCAGGGTTTGCAGCTCACCTGCACATTCGCTGGAGGTGTCCCATTGATCTGCAGCTGTTGCACACATCGTGTTTGAAGTGACATTGATGGGCTCGATGATCATCTTCACAGCACCAACAAGGTGTTAACTGCCTCGCATTAACCATTGATGGCGGACTCTGGGTCATCTGAGGTTGGGCAGCAGCCGGCGTGTACGTTCTGCCATGTATATACCTGCTCGAAAACTACGTTACTTTGTGCACAGTACTGGCCGAAACCTCTTTATGCAGTGTAATTTGTTTGGTGTCACTGGTGGACATAAATGTCTGGACTATCGTTATGGCTTTACTCAGATTCGGTGTTTCAACAGTCAATAGTTTGTGAAGGATTACCTCATGGCCAATGCCAAGCACACAAAAGCCTCTCAGCATTTGTTCTCGGAATCCCTCAAACTCACAATGTCCTGCGAGGCGCTTTAGTTCGGCGACATAGCTCGCCACTTCCTGGCCCTCCAACCGTTGACACGTGTAGAACCGATATCTCGCCATCAAAACACTTTCCTTAGGATTTAGGTGCTCCCGGACCAGCGTACACAATTCTTCATAGGATTTTGCCGGAGCTAGAAGATTCTTCATGAGGCAATAGGTGAGGAGGATCGCCCTTCATTTGGCAGCGTTCTCGTCCCCTTCCAGCCCATTGACCACGAAGTATTGGTCGAGTCTCTCCACGAAGGCCTCCCAATCATCCCCTTCTGAGAACTCCTGCAGGATACCAACAGTTCTTTGCATTTTCGCGTGGTTGTTCGTTATCTTGTCGCCAATTGATACGCTCATAATAAAGTATGAAACTGAGTACTGTGAACAAGTGTGACCTTAGCTCTTTTAATAAGACCCCAGATTGCAGGTAGCTCGTGGGTGGCCTGCTTATATACCGTGCTCCCAAGGGATGCTGGGATCCCTTGGGACTCCAACAGGTAGGCCCTCTGTGGTGGTGTGATACAGGTTGCCAAGGGTTAAATACATAACAGATAGTTTCTGAACCAATAAGGGAATAAGGTGTTATGGGGGGCGGGCGGGGAAGTGGACCTGAGTCCATGATTGGATCAGCCATGATCGTATTAAATGGCAGAGCAGGCTCGAGGAGCCATATGGCCTACTCCTATTTCTTATGTTCTTATGTTCTTATACCTTGGGAGCCTCCTGTCAACAAGGGCAGACATCGACAACAAGGTCCAACACCGCCTCCAGTGTGCCAGTGCAGCCTTCGGCCGCCTGAGGAAGAGAGTGTTTGAAGACCAGGATTTCAACCCGACACCAAGCTCATGGTCTACAGAGCAGTAGTGATACCCGCCCTCCTATATGCTTCAGAGACCTGGACTATGTACAGCAGGCACCTCAAAGCACTGAAGAAGTACCACCAACGCTGCCTCTGCAAGATCCTGCAAATCCATTGGCAGGATAGACGAACCAAAGTCAGTGTTGTCGCTCAGGCCAACACCGCCAGCATCGAAGCACTGACCACACCCGATCAGCTCCGCTGGACGGGCCACATCGTCCACATGCGCGATACTAGACTCCCAAAGCAAGCGCTCTGCTCCGAGCTTCGACATGGCAAGCGAGCGCCAGGTGGGCAGAGGAAATGCTTCAAGGACACCCTCAAAGCCTCCATGAAAATACGCAGCATCCCCACTGACACCTGGGAATCCCTGGCCCAAGACAGCACAAAATGGAAGAGAAGCATCCGGGAAGATGCTGAGCACCTCGAGTCCCTTCGCCGGGAGCACGCGGAAGCCAAGCGCAAACAGCGGACGGAGCGCACGACAACCCAGGCCCCCCACCCACCCGTCCGTCAACCACTGTCTGCCCCACCTGTGACAGAGACTGTAGGTCCCACACTGGGCTCATCAGTCACCTGAGAACATGTCAGGAGACAAGAGATTGGTGTGCAATGTTAAAGCACATGGGATTGGGGGTAGTGTGCTGACATGGATTGAGAACTGGTTGTCAGACAGGAAGCAAAGAGTAGGAGTAAATGGGGACTTTTCAGAATGGCAGGCAGTGACTAGTGGGGTACCGCAAGGTTCTGTGCTGGGGCCACAGCTGTTTACATTGTACATTAATGATTTAGACGAGGGGATTAAATGTAGTATCTCCAAATTTGCGGATGACACTAAGTTAGGTGGCAGTGTGAGCTGCGAGGAGGATGCTATGAGGCTGCAGAGCGACTTGGATAGGTTAGGTGAGTGGGCAAATGCATGGCAGATGAAGTATAATGTGGATAAATGTGAGGTTATCCACTTTGGTGGTAAAAACAGAGAGACAGACTATTATCTGAATGGTGACAGATTAGGAAAAGGGGAGGTGCAACGAGACCTGGGTGTCATGGTACATCAGTCATTGAAGGTTGGCATGCAGGTATAGCAGCCGGTTAAGAAAGCAAATGGCATGGTGGCCTTTATAGCGAGGGGATTTGAGTACAGGGGCAGGGAGGTGTTGCTACCGTTGTACAGGGCCTTGGTGAGGCCACACCTGGAGTATTGTGTGCAGTTTTGGTCTCCTAACTTGAGGAAGGACATTCTTGCTATCGAGGGAGTGCAGCGAAGATTCACCAGACTGATTCCTGAGATGGCGGGACTGACCTATCAAGAAAGACTGGATCAACTGGGCTTGTATTCAATGAAGTTCAGAAGAATGAGAGGGGACCTCATAGAAACGTTTAAAATTCTGACGGGGTTAGACAGGTTAGATGCAGGAAGAATGTTCCCAATGTTGGGGAAGTCCAGAACCAGGGGACACAGTCTAAGGATAAGGGGTAAGTCATTTAGGACCGAGATGAGGAGAATCTTCTTCACCCAGAGAGTGGTGAACCTGTGGAATTCTCTACCACAGAAAGTTGTTGAGGCCAATTCACTAAATATATTCAAAAAGGAGTTAGATGATGTCCTTACTACTCGGGGGATCAAGGGGTATGGCGAGAAAGCAGGAATGGGGTACTGAAGTTGCATGTTCAGCCATGAACTCATTGAATGGTGGTTCAGGCTAGAAGGGCCGAATGGCCTACTCCTTTCTATGTTTCTATGTTTCTCTGTCAGTGTGGAAACAAGTCTTCCTCGACTCTGAGGGGCTGCCTAAGAAAAAGAGGTGATCTCTGTCACAGCCAGAAACAAATCCAGCTCTTACTTGATGGAATTGAGTGAGTCTGTATCCACCACATGGAACAGCGAGGTCCCGAGGTTTGCTATTCTCTGGGGAAAGAACCACCTCCTGACGTCTCCCCTCAGTCTAACCTCATACAACTTAACCTTGTGCCCCCTGGTCCTGTCTAACCTGTTTAATTGAAATAAACGGTCAGCTGGAACACCGTCTATTCTCTTCGTTATCTTATAAACCTCAGTCAGATCCCCCTAAGTCTACACCACTCGAAGGTATCGGGTCCTAACTCCTTTAACCTATCTCAATAACTAAGATGCTTCAGACTGGGAGTTATTCTCGTGGCCCTCTCTGCATCCTTTCCCGAACCTCAATATCACCCACAGTGTGAGGAGACCAAAACTGGACCCAGTATCCCAAGTGCGGCCTGACTAAGGTGTTGTACAGGGACAGAACAGTACGCCTCGTCTTATACTCAATTGTCCCATGGATACACCCCAACACCCTATTTGCTCCAGCTATCGCTGCATGGCATTGCTCGGGTACCTTTAAGGATATATACACTCGAATGCCCAAATCTCTTTCTATCTCCACCATCTTTAATGCCTGTCCCTGGAGCGTGTATGAATGTTGAGCATTGGCCCTGCCCACATGCATAACATGCATTTATATAAGTTATACATCATTTTCCCGTCTTCAGCCCAGTCTCCCAACACATTAAGATCTGCCTGAATCAGACGGGCATCTTCCACAGTTCCAGCACTCGCACAGATCTTGGTATCATCTCCAACTTTACAAACTGTGCTCCAACCTCTGAATCCAGATCATTCATAAAAATAGTGAAAAGCTACGATCCCCGCACTGAACCCTGCGGGATACCACTGGTGACCACTCTCCAAACAGATCCAAATCCATCTGTCATCATCATCAACATAGGCAGTCCCTCGGAGTCGAGGAAGACTTGCTTCCACTCTTAGCATGAGTCCTTAGGTGACTGAACAGTCCAATACGAGAACCACAGTCCCTGTCACAGGTGGGACAGACAGTGGTTGAGGGAAGGGGAGGGTGGGACTGGTTTGCCGCACGCTCCTTCCGCTGCCTGCACTTGGTTTCTGCATGCTCTCGGCGATGAGACTCGAGGTGCTCAGCATCCTCCCGGATGCACTTCCTCCACTTAGGGCGGACTGGTCTTTGGCCAGGGACTCCCAGGTGTCAGTGGGGATGTTGCACTTTATCAGGGAGGCTTTGAGGGTGTCCCTGTAACGTTTCCTCTGTCCTCCTTTGGCTCGTTTGCCGTGTAAGAGCACTTGCTTTGGGAGTCTTGTGTCAGGCATGCGAAAAATGTGGCCCTGCCCAGCGGAGTTGGTCGAGTGTGGTCAGTGCTTCGATGCTGGGGATGTTGGCCTGGTCGAGGACGCTAACGTTGGTGCGTCTGTCCTCCCAGGGGATTTGTCGGATCTTGCAGAAACATCGTTGGTATTTCTCCAGCGACTTGAGGTGTCTACTGTACATGGTCCATGTCTCTGAGCCATACAGGAGGGCGGGTATTACCACAGCCTGTAGACCATGAGCTGGGTGACAGGTTTGCTTGCGTCCTACTCTTTGCCTGTGTCTGCCAACCAGTTGTGAATCCAACTCAATATATCTCCACTAATATCAGAGGCTCCGATCTTGTAGAGAAGCCTCTTATGCGGTACCTTGTCAAAAAGCTTTTTGGAAATCTAAGTAGGCAATGGGGTTAAAATTCAGCTTCCCAAAAAGGCCACTTGTTGTCAGAAGGTGGTGGCCAATCAGCAGAGTCGAGCAGCCGCGACTTCCGGTCCAATGGTCGCCACGATCAAAATTCACCACTTTTGTTCCGCTGCTGTCGACCGTCCAAAGACCGTCATCAAAGCACGGGCTGCCGCTCTCCCGCACCTCCATGGCACCTCCCGCAAAATTTAGCTGGAAATATTCAGATCGGCCGCGCGGTGTCCCCCAACAGCTTTTTCTCTCGGTGCACCTTCCTATCACTGTGAACCACAGCAGCATGGTGGCCCTTCAAGCGGACGGCACACTGCTGTGCTCGCCATGGTTTTTTTGCTGGCCAACTTCCCTATTGGCTGGACAATTGCGCCCCTGGGTTCGGCCGGGCCGCCAACAGTTAGCCTGGAACTCCTCTTGGGTACCAGGCCGCTGGCCCGGCCGAAACCCTCCCTGGTGGCCCAGTGACCGAACCTAAATAATCGCTGCTTCTCTCCCCTTTAAAAGAGGGGCGAGCCGTGGTGACGCACACGGACACTGATGTCAGCACAGCCCCACCGCTGAGCGATGGGCGGAGAATCACTTCCACTCCTCCACAATGCTCACCGCTGCACTTCTGCCCCAATTATCACCAACTTCTGGTCTGCTCCCAAAAAACTGCCAAAGAACTGAAAATGGATGAAGACTCTGCCTCGTCTGCTGCAGTGGTAAAGGTTTCAGGCAGGGGTACATTTCTACCCCAATGTTTCCTGGGCTTCTCTCAGTCACAATCTTTGTAACTTCTTCAAAAAATACATTTAAATTTGTGAGACATGATCTCTTATTTATGAAGCCATGTTGGGTGTCCCGAATATGTCCCTCCCTATCCAACCAATCATATATTGCATCCCTTATGATTCTTGCAAGCAACTTCCCTGTTACTGATATTAAACTGATGTGCCTACAGTTACCCGGTCTGCCTCGTCACCTTTTTAAAAAATGGGGACAACATTAACCTCCTTCCAATCTGCAGGAACCATCCCAGAGTGCTGTGAGTTATTAAACATACTGGCCAGGGGCTCACACAGCACATGTCCCATCTCCCGGAGGACCCTCACACAGCACATGTCCCACCTCCCGGAGGACCCTCACACAGCACATGTCCCATCTCCCGGAGGACCCTCACACAGCACATGTCCCATCTCCCGGAGGACCCTCACACAGTACATGTCCCATCTCCCGAAGGGGCTCACACAGCACATGTCCCATCTCCCGGAGGACCCCCACACAGCACATGCCCCATCTCCCGGAGGACCCTCACACAGCACATGTCCCATCTCCCGGAGGACCCTCACACAGCACATGTCCCATCTCCCGGAGGACCCTCACACAGCACATGTCCCATCTCCCGGAGGAACCTCACACAGCACATGTCCCATCTCCCGGAGGACCCTCACACAGCACATGTCCCATCTCCCGGAGGACCCTCACACAGCACATGTCCCATCTCCCGGAGGACCCTCACACAGCACATGTCCCATCTCCCAGAGGACCCTCACACAGCACATGCCTCATCTCCCGGAGGACCCTTACACAGCACATGTCCCATCTCCCGGAGGACCCTCACACAGCACATGTCCCATCTCCCGGAGGACCCTCACACAGCACATGTCCCATCTCCCGGAGGACCCTCGCACAGCACATGTCCCATCTCCCGAAGGACCCTCACACAGCACATGCCCCATCTCCCGGAGGACCCTCACACAGCACATGTCCCATCTCCCGGAGGACCCTCACACAGCACATGTCCCATCTCCCGGACCCTCACACAGCACATGTCCCATCTCACGGACCCTCACACAGCACATGTCCCATCTCCCGGAGGACCCTCACACAGCACATGTCCCATCTCCCGGACCCTCACACAGCACATGTCCCATCTCCCGGAGGACCCTCACACAGCACATGTCCCATCTCCCGGAGGACCCTCACACAGCACATGTCCCATCTCCCAGAGGACCCTCACACAGCACATGTCCCATCTCCCGGAGGGGCTCACACAGCACATGTCCCATCTCCCGGAGGACCCTCACACAGCACATGTCCCATCTCCCGGAGGACCCTCACACAGCACATGTCCCATCTCCCGGAGGACCCTCACACAGCACATGTCCCATCTCCCGGAGGACCCTCACACAGCACATGTCCCATCTCCCGGACCCTCACACAGCACATGTCCCATCTCCCGGAGGACCCTCACACAGCACATGTCCCATCTCCCGGAGAGGCTCACACAGCACATGTCCCATCTCCCGGAGGGGCTCACACAGCACATGTCCCATCTCCCGGAGGACCCTCACACAGCACATGTCCCATCTCCCGGAGGGGCTCACACAGCACATGTCCCATCTCCCGGAGGACCCCCACACAGCACATGCCCCATCTCCCGGAGGACCCTCACACAGCACATGTCCCATCTCCCGGAGGACCCTCACACAGCACATGTCCCATCTCCCGGAGGGGCTCACACAGCACATGTCCCATCTCCCGGAGGACCCTCACACAGCACATGTCCCATCTCCCGAAGGACACTCACACAGCACATGTCCCATCTCCCGGAGGACCCTCACACAGCACATGTCCCATCTCCCGGAGGACCCTCACACAGCACATGTCCCATTTCCCGGAGAAAAATTCTAAAGGGGCAAAATGTGTTAAAAAGACAAGCCTGAAGGCTCTGTGCCTCAATGCGAGGGGTATTCGGAATAAGGTGGACGAATTAACTGCGCAGATAGCAGTTAACGGATATGATGTAATTGGCATCACAGAGACATGGCTCCTGGGTGACCAAGGCTGGGAACTCAACATCCAGGGGTATTCATCATTCAGGAAGGATAGGCAGAGAAGAAAAGGAGGCGGGGTGGCGTTGCTGGTTAAAGAGGAAATTAATGCAATAGTAAGGAGGGACATTAGCCTGGATGATGTGGAATCTGTATGGGTGGAGCTGCGGAATACCAAGGGCAGAAAATGCGAGTGGGAGTTGTGTACAGACCACCAAACAGTCGTAGTGAGGTTGGGGACAGCATCAAACAAGAAATAAGGGACGTGTGCAATAAAGGTACAGCAGTTATCATGGGCGACTTCAATCTACATATTGATTGGGCTAACCAAACTGGTAGCAATGCGGTGGAGGAGGATTTCCTGGAGTGTATTAGGGATGGTTTTCTAGACCAATAAGTCGAGGAACCAACTAGAGGGCTGGCCATCCCATACTGGGTGATGTGTAATGAGAAAGGACTAATTAGCAATCTTGTTGTCCTTGGGGAAGAGTGACCATAATCTGGTAGAATTCTTTATCAAAATGGAGAGTGACACAGTTAATTCAGAGACCAGGATCCTGAATTTAAGGAAAGGTAACTTTGATGGTATGAGGCGTGAATTGGCTAGAATAGACTGGCAAATGATACTTAAAGGGTTGACGGTGGATAGGCAATGGCAAACATTTAAAGATCACATGGATGAACTTCAACAGTTGTATATCCCTGTCCGGAGTAAAAATAAAACGGGTAAGGTGGCTCAACCGTGACTAACAAGGGAAATTAGGGATAGTGTTAGATCCAAGGAAGAGGCATATAAATTGGCCAAAAAAACCAGCAAACCTGAGGACTGGGAGAAATTTAGAATTCAGCAGAGGAGGACAAAGGGTTTAATTAGGAGGGGGGAAATAGAGTACGAGAGGAAGCTTGCTGGGAACATAAAAACTGACTGCAAAAGCTTCTATAGATATGTGAAGAGAAAAAGATTAGTGAAGACAAATGTAAGTCCCTTGTAGTCAGTCTCAGTTATATTAATAATGGGGAACAAAGAAATGGCAGACCAATTGAACATGTACTTTGGTTCTGTCTTCACGAAGGAAGACACAAATAACCTTCCGGAAATACTCGGGGACCGAGGGTCTAGTGAGAAGGAGGAACTGAAGGATATCCTTCTTAGACGGGAGATTGTGTTGGGGAAATTGATGGGATTGAAGGCCAACAAATCCCCGGGGCCTGATAGTTTGCATCCCAGAGTACTTAAGGAAGTAGCCCTAGAAATAGTGGATGCATTGGTGATCATTTTCCAACAGTCTATCGAATCTGGATCAGTTCCTATGGACTGGAGGGTAGCTAATGTAACACCACTTTTTTAAAAAGGAGGGAGAGAGAAAACGGGTAATTATAAACTGGTTAGCCTGACATCAGTAGTGGGGAAAATGTTGGAATCAATTATTAAGGATGAAATAGCAGCACATTTGGAAATCAGTGACAAGATTGGTCCAAGTCAGCATGGATTTATGAAAGGAAATCATGCTTGACAAATCTTCTGGAATTTTTTGAGGATGTAACTAGCAGAGTGGACAAGGGAGAACCAGTGGATGTGGTGTATTTGGACTTTCAAAAGGCTTTTGACAAGGTCCCACATAAGAGATTGGTGTGCAAAATCAAAGCACATGGTATTGGGGGTAATGTACTGATGTGGATAGAGAACTGGTTGGCAGACAGGAAGCAGAGAGTCAGGATAAACGGGTCCTTTTCAGAATGGCAGGCAGTGACTAGTGGGGTGCCGCAGGACTAAGTGCTGGGACCCCAGCTCTTTACAATATATAATAATGATTTAGATGATGGAATTGAGTGTAATATCTCCAAGTTTGCAGATGACACTAAAGTGGGTAGTGGTGTGAGCTGTGAGGAGGACGCAAAGAGGCTGCAGAGTGACTTGGACAGGTTAGGTGAGTGGGCAAATACATGGCAGATGCAGTATAATGTGGATAAATGTGAGGTTATCCACTTTGGAGGCAAAAACTCAAAGGCAGTATATTATCAGAATGGCGGCAGATTAGGAAAAGGGGAGGTGCAACGAGACCTGGGTGTCAAGGTACATCAGTCATTGAAGGTTGGCATGCAGGTACAGCAGGCGGTTAAGAAGGCAAATGGCATGTTGGCCTTCATAGCGAGGGGATTTGAGTATAGGAGCAGGGAGGTCTTACTGCAGTTGTACAGGGCCTTGGTGAGGCCTCATCTGGAATATTGTGTTCAGTTTTGGTCTCCTAATCTGAGGAAGGACGTTCTTGCTATTGAGGGATTGCAGTGAAGGTCCACCAGACTGATTCCCGGGATGGCTGGACTGACATATGAGGAGAGACTGGATCAACTGGGCCTTTATACACTGGAGTTTAGAATGATGAGAGGGAATCACCGAACCTCGAGGATGGCCACCAGTGGCACAGAGGAACGTTACTGTGTGGGTGAGGATTGGGACGACTTTGTGGAAAGACTCCAGCAGAGCTTTGTCACAAAGGACTGGCTGGAAGAGACAGCGGCTGACAAGCGGAGGGCGCACCTACTGACCAGCTGTGGTCCACAGACGTATGCGCTGATGAAAGACCTGCTCGCACCCCAAAAGCCAGCGGACAAGTCCTTTGAAGAGCATCTCAAGCCGGCAAGTAGTGTACACATGGCCCGGCACCGGTTCTACTCTCACCGGCATCGGGAGGGACAAAACATCTTGGACTTCGTGGCAGAACTGCGGTATTTGGCCAGTCTCTGTAAGTTCACAGACGCCTGCAGGGGGGAGATGTTAAGGGATTTCTTCATTGAGGGCATTAATCATGCCGGGATTTTCAGGAAGCTCATAGAGACCAAGGACTTGACTTTAGAAGGGGCGGCGTTGATAGCTCAGACCTTCATGGCAGAGGAAGAGGAGACCAAGCTAATTTACGCACGCAACCCTGGTCCAAACATGGTGATGGACCAGGGAGTTAACATTGTGAACGTGGCTCAGGACCCCGCAGGCAGGCAAGGGCATTTCGAAACCGCCCAGGCAGCAACAGGCTCTAGAGTGGACCTGTAACAAGGACAATGGAGAGGGGATCGGCAATTCACGCCATCTCGAGGAACAATGCGTCCCGCGATAGGACCATTAACACCCACCATCAGAGTGCTTAGAAACAGCCAAATGGGCAATCAGAGGGGAATGCCGGGTAATAGTCCCTTTGTTAACCGCAATCTCAATCTCAGCTCATGCTGGAGGTGCGGGGGGTAGACACACTGCAAGAAGCTGCAGGTTCCAGCAATATACCTGTAGGATTTGTAATATCAGTGGACTCTTGGCCAGGATGTGCAAAAAGGCAGTAGCGAGGCTAATCTGTGAGACAGAGGAACCAGACATAGGGTCTGCAATACAGGATGATGCCTGGGGTAAAGCCATGGATGCTGAAGTTCAGCGGGTTCATGTTGCTGACGTCCACAGCTCATACACTAAAATGCCACCCATGATGATGAAAGTTTTATTGAATGGCATCTGTATACAGGAGCAAGCCAGTCCCTTATGAGCGCCCAACAATTTGAGAGACTATGGCCACACAGAGCTAGCAGGCCCAAACTGGAACGCATTGACATGCAGCTACGGACGTGCACCAAAGAGATCATCCCAGTGCTGGGCAGTGCAAACTTGGTGGTAACATATAATGGATCACAGAACCGGCTGCCACTCTGGGTCGTTCCGGGAAATGGCCCCGCACTTTTGGGGAGGAGTTGGCTAGCTGGGATGAAATGGAAATGGGGGGATGTGCACGCCATTTCATCCGTGGAGCGAAGTTCATGCTCACAGGTCCTGCAAAAATTCAGGTCACTGTTTCAACCCGGTGTCGGAACGTTCAAGGGCACTAAAGTAGTGATACACATCACTCCGGGCACCAGACCAGTGCACCACAAGGCCAGAGCGGTGCCGTATGTGATGCGTAAAAATATTGATTGTGAATTGGACAGGCTCAGAGAGGGCATAATTTCGGCCGTTGAATTCAGCGACTGGGCCAGTCCCATCGTTCCTGTGTTTAAAGCAGACGGCTCGGTCAGGATTTGTGGCGACTACAAAGCCACCATCAACCGAGTGTTGCTGCAAGACCAATACCCGCTCCCGAGAGCGGAGGACCTTTTTGCCACGCTGGCAGGTGGTAAGCTGTTCACGAAGCTGGACCTCACTTTGGCCGACATGACTCAGGAACAGACTGAAGAATCCAAGCTTCTGACCATCATCACGACACACAAGGGATTATTTATCTACAACAGGTGTCCGTTTGTCATTCGTTCGGCAGCAGCTATCTTTCAGAGAAACATGGAAAGTTTGCTCAAGTCCATCCCTGGAACGATTGTGTTCCAAGACGACATTCCCATAACGGGTCGAGACACCGAGGAACACCTCCACAACCTGGAGGAGGTACTACGCCGATTGGACCGGGTAGGCTTGCGGCTGAAAAAGGCCAAGTGTGTGTTTTTGACCCCAGAGGTCGAGTTTTTGGGCAGGAGGGTTGCTGTACACGGGATCAGGCCCACTGAATCAAAAACTGAGGTGATTCGCCGGGCACCCAGGCCTGGAAACACGTCGGAGCTGTGATCATTCCTGGGACTTTTGAACTATTTCGGGAACTTTCTGCCGAACTGAAGCACATTGTTGGAGCCGTTACACATGTTCCTGTGTAAAGGTTGTGAATGGTTTTGTGGGGATTGTCAAGAACGGGCTTTCAATAAGGCGAGGAACTGCTGTGTTCCAACAAACTGTTGACTTTGTATGACGCCTGTAAAAAACTGGTTTTAACATGCGATGCGTCATCCTACGGGGTTGGGTGTGTGTTGCAGGGTAACGATGACGGCCAACTCCAACCAGTGGCTTACACCTCCAGGTCGCTCTCCCAGGCAGAGTGTGGATACGGCGCAGTCGAGAAGGAGGCACTCGCGTGTGTGTACGGTGTGAAAAAGATGCACCAGTACCTCTTCGGTAGACGGTTCGAGCTAGAGACGGACCACAAGCCGTTAACATCCCTGTTGTCCGACAGCAAGGCTGTCAATGCAAATGCATCAGCTCACATACAGCGCTGGGCCCTCACACTGGCTGCGTATGACTACACCATACGGCACCGGCCAGGCACCGAAAACTGCGCTGACGCACTCAGCAGGCTCCCACTGGCCACCACCGAGGGGGCGTCAGAGCAGAGCGCCAAGATGGTCATGGCCGTTGAGGCTTTTGACACTGCGGGCTCCCCCATCACAGCCCACCAGATCAAACTCTGGACCAACAGGGTTCCCCTCCTATCCATGATAAAGAAATGTGTCCTGACTGGGGATTGGGCGCCCGCACATGGGGCGTGCCCCGAAGAGGTCAGACTGTTTCAGAGACGGATGGATGAACTCTCCATCCAAGCCAACTGCCTGTTATGGGGCAGCCGGGTATTTATGCCCCAGAAAGGAAGGGAAGCGTTCATCAGGGAACTCCACAGCGAGCACCCTGGCATCGTGTTAATGAAGGCCATTGCCCGGTCACATGTATGGTGGCCGGAGATTGACTCAGACCTGGAACACTGGGTTCGCAGGTGCACGACGTGTGCCCAGCTGGGCAATGCCCCCAGGGAGGCCCCACTCAGCCCGTGGCCCTGGCCCACCAGCCCATGGTCACGTATTCACGTAGACTACGCGGGCCCGTTCATGTGGAAAATGTTCCTGATCGTTGTCGATGCGTACTCGAAGTGGATCGAGTGCATCATATTAAACTCGTGCACGACATCCACCACCGTGGAGAGTCTGCGTACGGTTTTCGCGACCCAGGGCTTGCCGGATATCCTGGTCAGCGATAATGGCCCGTGTTTCACCAGCCATGAATTCCAGGAGTTTATGTCGGGCAATGGTATCAAGCACGTCTGGACAGCGCCTTTCAAGCCGGCTTCCAATGGTCAGGCGGAACGGGTGGTCCAAGTCATAAAGCAGGGCATGCTACGTATCCAGGGTCCCTCCCTTCAGTACCGCCTATCGCGCCTCCTGCTGGCCTACAGGTCCCTCCCGCACTCGCTCACGGGAGTCCCGCCAGCGGAACTCCTCATGAAACGCACGCTCAAGACGCAGCTGTCCCTCATTCACCCAGACCTGGCAGACATTGTTGAGGGCTAGCACCAGTCCCAAACCGATCTCCATGATCGAGGCTCAAGGGGGAGGTGTATAGAAATAGAGGACCCGGTATTTGTTCTTAACCATGCTTTGGGACCCAAGTGGCTTGAGGGCAGCGTAATTGGCAAAGAAGGAAACAGGGTCATGGTGGTCAGACTAAACAATGGGCAGATATGCCGCAAACACTTGGACCAAGTAAAGACAAGGTTCAGTGCAGACACGGAGGAACCTGAAGAAGAGCATGATGGGATAGCACCCACACCACTGCCAGCGCACGAACAACAAAGACAGCCCTCAGCATGCACAGTCCCTGTGGCCAGCCCGGACAGGCCGGAATCACCTCAAGTGACAGAGACACGTGCTGAGGCTCAGCCACCAGAGCCACAACTGCAGCGCTCCACGAGAGAGCGCCGACCACCCGACAGACTTAACCTCTGAAACTAAAAGTCTCAAGGGGGGAGGTGATGTCATGTATTTCACCATCTTGCAATGACATAGTCATGTAACTGTAACTCATGCACCCTGTACCTGTACCCTAGAAATGCACACACTGACCACAGGGGGGTGAACTTGTGGGAGACACTCCTCACCTGGGATTCCAGGTATAAAAGGGGAGGTCCCACCCAGGGTCAGCACTCCTTGGTCCTGGGAATAAAGTGAAGGTCACAGAGTGACCGTGTCTGCAGTACATGCCTTGTGTGAGTTTGTAGTAAGGTGCAGGGACACCACATCTCGCTCCCCGTCTCTCTCTCTCTCTCTCCCCCAGTCTCTCTCTCTCTCCCCCAGTCTCTCTCTCTCTCTCCCACTGTGTCCCCCCAACCCCCTTCTCTCCACCTGTCTCACTCTCCCCTAGTCTCTCTCTCTCTCTCTCTCCCCTGTCTCCCTCTCTTCCCCGCTGTCTCTCTCTCACTCTCTCTCTCCCCCGCTGTCTCTCTCTCTCCCCCGCTGTCTTTTTCTCTCTCTCTCTCTCCGACCCTCTCTCTCTCACTGTGTCCCGCCCCCTTCCCCCGTCTCTCTCTCTCTCTCTCTCTCTCCCCCTGTTTCTCTCTCTCTCTATCCCCCTGTCTATCTCTCTCTATCTATCTCTCCCAGTCTCTCTCTCTCTCTCTCCCAGTCTCTCTCTCTCTCTCTTTCCCCCCAGTCTCTCTCTCTTTCTCTCTCACTCCTCTTGTCTCTCTCTCTCTCCCTCTCTCTCTCTCTCCCCCTGTCTCTCTCTCTCTCTCCTCCTGTCTCTCTCACCCTGTCTCTCTCTCTCTCTCTCTCTCCCCTTGTCTCTCTCTCTGCCCCCCCCCCCGCCCCTGTATCTCCCCCCCTATCTCTCTCCCCCTGTCTCCCTCTCTCCTCTAGTCTCTCTCAATCTCTCTCTCCCCGTCTCTCCCCATGCCGTCTCTCCCCCCATCGCTCCTCCTGTCTCTACCCCTGTCTCTCCCCCTCAGTCTCTCTCTCTCTTGCTCCCTCCCCCAGCCTCTCTCTCTCTCTCCCTGTCTCTCCCCCGTCATTCTCTCTCTCTCTCCCCCGTCTTTCTCTCTCTTTCTCCCCCAGTATCTCTCTCTCTCTCCCCCTGCTCTCTCTTTCTCCCCCAGTCTCACTCTCTCTCTCTCCCCCTGTCTCTATCTCTCTCTCCCCCGTCTTTCTCTCTCTCCCCCAGTGTCTCTCTCTCTCTCCCCTGCTCTCTCTCTCTCCCTCCCCCAGCCTCACTCTCTCTCTCTCCCCTGTCTCTCTCTCTCCCCCTGCTCTCTCTCTCTCTCTCCCCCAGTCTCACTCTCTCTCTCCCCCAGTCTCACTCTCTCTCTCCCACTGTCTCCTCCAACCCCCTTCTCTCCACCTGTCTCACTCTCCCCCAGTCTCTCTCTCTCTCTCCACTGTCTCCCTCTCTCCCCCGCTGTCTCTCTCTCACTCTCTCTCTCCCCCGCTGTCTCTCTCTCTCCCCCGCTGTCTTTTTCTCTCTCTCTCTCTCCGACCCTCTCTCTCCCACTCTGTCCTTCCCCCCTCCCCCGTCTCTCTCTCTCTCTCTCTCTCTCTCTCCCCCAGTCTCACTCTCTCTCTCTCCCCCAGTCTCTCTCTCTCTCCCACTGTCTCCCCTCAACCCCCTTCTCTCCACCTGTCTTACTCTCCCCCAGTCTCGCTCCCTCTCTCTCCCCTATCTCCCTCTCTCCCCCGCTGTCTCTCTCTCACTCTCTCTCTCCCCCGCTGTCTCTCTCTCTCCCCCGCTGTCTTTTTCTCTCTCTCTCTCTCCGACCCTCTCTCTCCCACTGTGTCCCTCCCCCCTCCCCCGTCTCTCTCTCTCTCTCTCTCTCTCTCTCTCTCCCCCTGTCTCTCTCTCGCTATCCCCCTGTCTATCTCTCTCTATCTATCTCTCCCAGTCTCTCTCTCTCTTTCCCCCCCGTCTCTCTCTCTTTCTCTCTCACTCCCCTTGTCTCTCTCTCTCCCTCTCTCTCTCTCCCCCTGTCTCTCTCTCTCTATCCCCCTGTCTATCTCTCTCTATCTATCTCTCCCAGTCTCTCTCTCTCTTTCCCCCCCGTCTCTCTCTCTTTCTCTCTCACTCCCCTTGTCTCTCTCTCTCCCTCTCTCTCTCTCCCCTGTCTCTCTCTCTCTCCTCCTGTCTCTCTCACCCTGTCTCTCTCTCTCTCTCTCTCTCCTCTTGTCTCTCTCTCTGCCCCCCCCCCGCCCCTGTATCTCCCCCCCTATCTCTCTCCCCCTGTCTCCCTCTCTCCTCTAGTCTCTCTCAATATCTCTCTCCCCGTCTCTCCCCATGCCGTCTCTCCCCCCCATCCCTCCCCCTGTCTCTACCCCTGTCTCTCCCCCTCAGTCTCTCTCTCTCTCTTGCTCCCTCCCCCAGCCTCTCTCTCTCTCCCCGTCTCTCCCCGTCTCTCTCTTTCTCTCTCTCCCCCAGTCTCTCTCTCTCTTTCCCAGTCTCTCCCCCCTTTCTCTCTCTCTCTCCCCCGTCTTTCTCTCTCTTTCTCCCCCAGTGTCTCTCTCTCTCTCCCCTGCTCTCTCTCTCTCCCTCCCCCAGTCTCACTCTCTCTCTCTCTCCCCCGTCTCTCTCTCTCTCTCCCCCGTCTTTCTCTCTCTCTCTCCCCCAGTGTCTCAATCTCTCTTCTCTGCTCTCTCTCTCTCCCTCCCCCAGTCTCACTCTCTCTCTCTCCCCGTCTCTCTCTCTCCCCTTGCTCTCTCTCTCTCTCTCTCTCCCCCAGTCTCACTCTCTCTCTCTCTCCCTGTCTCTCTCTCTCTCTCCCCCTGTCTCTCTCTCTCTCCCCCCCTCTCTCTCTCTCCCCCTGCTCTCTCTCTCTCCCTCCCCCAGTCTCTCTCTTTCTCTCCCCTAGGCTCTCTCTCTCTCTCTCCCCCCAGTCTCACTCTCTCTCTCTCCCCCTGACTCTCTCTCTCTCTCTCTCTCTCTCCCTGTCTCTCTCTCTCCCCCTGCTCTCTCTCTCTCCCTCCCCCAGTCTCTCTCTTTCTCTCCCCCAGTCTCTCTCTCTCTCTCTCTCCTCCCCAGTCTCACTCTCTCTCTCTCCCCCTGTCTCTCTCTCTCCCCCTGTCTCTCTGTCTCTCTCTCTCTCTCTCTCGCCCCCCCGTCTCCCCCCAACTCTCCCGTTTCTTTCTCTCTCTCCCCCCCGTATTTCTCTCTCTCCCCCTGTCTCTCTGTCTCTCTCTCTCCTCCTCCCCACCCCCGTCTCTAACCCTGTCTCTCTCTCTCTCTCCCTGTCTCTCTCTCTCTCTCTCCTCTCCCACCCCCCGTCTCTCGCCCCGTCTCTCCCCCTGTCTCTCTCCCCTGTCACTTTCTCTCTCTCCCCCTGTCTCTCTCGCCCCCTGTCCCCATCGCCCCTGCCCCCCCGCTTGCCTCTCCCCTTGTCTCTCTCACTCTCTGTCTCTCCCCCCTCTCTCTCACTCTCCAGCTATTTCCCCCACTGTCTCTTTCCACCTGTCTCTCTCTCTCTCCCCCGTCTCTCCGACTGTGTCTCTCCCCAACCCCCACCCCCCGTCTCTCTCACTCTCTCTCTCCCCCTGTCTCTCTCGCTGTCTGCCCCCCCCCCTGTGTGGGAAGGGAACTTTCTCTTCCCCTGTCTCTCCCCATGTCTCTCTCCCCCTGTCTCTCCCCCAGTCTCTCTCCCCCTGTCTCTCCTCCTGTCTCTCTCTCTCTTCCCCTGTCTCACTCTCCCCCACTGTATGGGGGTGGCTCTCTCTCTCTCTCCCCTTGTCTCTCTCCCTGTTTCTCTCCCCCTGAGTCTCTCTCCCCCTGTCCCTCTCTCTGTCTCTCCCTCAGTCTCTCTTTCTCTCTCTCTCCCCCCTTCTCACTCTCCTGCTGTCTCTCTCCCCCCGTCTCTCTCTCCCCCGTCTCTTTCTCCACCTGTCTCTCTCTCTCTCCCTGTTCCTCTCTCTCTCTCTCTCTCCCTTTCTCTCTCACTCCCCCGATCACTCTCTCTCTCTCCCCACCTGTCTCTCTCTCTCTCCCCCGCTGTCTCTCTCTCCCCCGCTGTCTCTTTTTCTCTCTCTCTCTCACCCCCGTCTCTCATTCTCTCTCCCCCTGTCCCTATCTCTCTCTCTCCCCCTGTCTTTCTCTCTCTCTCCCCCTGTCTCTCTCTCTCTCTCTCTCTCTCCCTCTCTCTCTCTCTCTCTCTCTCCCCCGTCTCTCTCTCTCTCTTTCTCTCTCCCCCTGTCTCTCTCTCTCTCTCTCTCCTCCAGTCTCTCTCTCTCTCTCCCCCTGTCTCTCTCTCTCTCCCCCTGTGTGGGGAGGGAACTCTCTCTCCCCCGTCTCTCTCCCCCTATTTCTCTCCCCCTGTCTCTCTCTCTTTCTCCCCCTGTCTCTCTGTCTCATTCTCCCCCCCTCCCACTCCCCCTGTCTCCCTCGCTCCCCTAGTCTCTCTCTCTCCCTCTCTCAGCCTGTCTCTCTCTCTCCCCCTGTATCTCTCTCTTCCCCCACCACTGTCTCTCTCTCTCTCTCTCAGTGTCTCTCTCTCTCCCTCTCGCTCCCCACCAGTGTCGCTCTCTCTCTCTCCCCCCTGTCTCTCTCTCTCCCCGTCTCTCCCATCTGTCTCTCTCTCTCTCCCCCTGTCTCTCCCCCTGTCTCTCCCCCCTGTCTCTCACCCCTCCGTCTCTTTCCCCGTCTCTCTCCCCCTATCTCCTTCGTTTCTCCCCCTGTCTCTTTCTCCCAGTCTCTCTCTCTCTCCCCGTCTCTCTCTCTCTCTCCCTCTGTCTCTCTCTCTCTCTCTCACTCCTCCTGTTTCTCTCCCCCCCTGCCTCCCCCCGCTCACCCCGGTCTCTCCCCACCTCTCTCTCTCTCTCCCACCCCTGGTCTCTCTCTCTCTCACTCCCCATCTCTCTCTCTCTTCTCTCTCCCCTCCTCTCTCCCTTCCATCACTCCCCATCTCTCTCTCTCTCCACTTCTCTCTCTCTCCACCATCTCTCTCTCTCCCCCTGTCTCTCTCTCTCTCTCTCTCGCTCCCCTCCTCCCTCCCTTCCATCTCTCCCCATCTCTCTCTCTCTCTCCACTTCTCTCTCTCTCTCTCCACCGTCTTTCTCACTCCCCTTCTCTCTCTCTCTCTCTCTCTCCCCCCCACCCCCGTCTCTCAATCTCTCTCTCTCTCTTTCTCTATCTCTCTCTCTTTCTCTCCAACTGTATCTCCCCCTGTCTCTCTCTCTCTCTCTCCCGTCTCTCTCTCCTTCTCTCCCCCCACATCTCTCTCTCTCCCCCTGTCTCTCCTTCTCTCTCTCTCTTGCCCCCTTATCTCTCTGTCTCTCTCTCTCTCTCTCTCACTCTCCCCCTGTCTCTATCTCTCTCTCTCTCTCTCTCTCTCTGTGTGTGTCATGTATCTCACACTACTGTACATAACTGTATCTTACCATGCTATACATGACTGTAAGTACAGATGACCTGTAACCACAAGCTTACCTTACCACCAGGGGTGCACTTGCAGGAGACACTGGATACCTGTCCCAGACAGGTATATAAGGACAGGTCTCAGGCAAGCTGTGAAATAAAGGTGCAGGTCCAGAGTGACCTTGACTTCACTACATGCCTCGTGTGAATCTGTACTGAGGGGACAGGACTTTACAGTGGCGACGGGTTACGGGATTACAGAATCCACAGAATGGCGAACAACAGATCAGATGAAAAGTACAATGCGGGAGACAATTGGGAGGACTTTATAGAAAGGCTCCAGCAAAGCTTTGTAACCAAAGACTGGTTAGGCGACGATAAGGCAGACAAGAGAAGAGCCCATCTCTTGACCAGCTGTGGCTCGAAAACATATGCTTTAATGAAGGATCTGTTGGCACCCGAGAAACCAGCAAGCAAGTCGTTTGAAGAGTTGAGCACACTGGTAAGAGACCACCTGAAGCCAGCGAGCAGCCTACACGTGGCCAGACACAGGTTCTACAACTACAGACGCCGTGTGGGCCAGAGCATACCCGACTTCGTGGCGGAACTTCGGAGGCTGGCTAGTTTATGTGAGTTCTCCGATGAACTAAGGAGAGAAGTACTGAGAGTCTTTTTTATTGAAGGAATAGGCCACGCAGGCATATTCCGAAAGCTCATAGAGACCAAGAACTTGACCCCAGAGGCAGCAGCTCTGGTCGCACAGACATTCTTGGCAGGAGAAGAAGAAACGAGGTTGATCTACACTGCGGGTACGACAACTAACAAAACATCGGAACAAGGGGTTCACAGCGTGAAACAAGCCGCTACCCCCACACACAGACAAAGGCAGGAGAGCAGGCCTTCAACAGCAGGTAGTGGCACCAGAAGCCATCGAGGGCCACATGAACGGCCGTTCACACCTCATCAATCCACAATGCGAGAAATCAACTACAAACTGAGAGAAGCTCGAGAGAGATCAGCCAGACGCAGCTCATCCTTTGGAAACAATGGAAGCGGTCTGTTCTGGAGCTGTGGGGGAAGGCACTCATCGAGGGGGTGTCGATTTCAGCATGCCGTTGGCAGAAACTGCGACTATACAGGGCATCTGGCCCGCATGTGCAGAAAAATGGCAGCTCGGCTGGTATACGAATCGGAAGGGTCGGAAAGCAGATCAGAAGACGGTGGGGACAGTACCCGGGACACCGATGTACAGCGGGTCAACACGATCAATGGCCACTGCTCCGACAATAAGACACCTCCAATAATGATGAAGGTCCTACTCAATGGGATACCTGTCAACATGGAGCTGGATACGGGAGCGAGTCAATCTCTCATGGGCGCTCAACAATTTGAACAGCTGTGGCCGCAGAAAAGAGACAGACCAAAACTCACAAGGGTCGACACCAAATTAAGGATCTATACCAAAGAAATCGTACCAGTCCTCGGCAGCGCCATGCTCTCTGTCACACACAAAGGGTCAGTGAACCGACTTCCCCTGTGGATTGTCCCCGGAGACCCCCCAGCACTGCTGGGGAGAAGCTGGCTGGCAAAACTAAACTGGAAATGGGATGATGTCCATGCCATGTCATTAGAGGAACGGACCTCCTGCTCAACAGTTATAAAGTGATTTGAACATCTCTTTCAGCCAGGTGTGGGCATTTTCAAAGGGGCCAAAGTCAAAATCTACATCACACAGGATGCTAGACCGGTCCATCACAAGGCCAGAGCTGTACCCTATGTGATGAGGGAAGGATTGAACACGAACTAGACAGGCTTCTGCGGGAAGGCATTATATCACCTGTGGAATTTAGTGACTGGGCAAGTCCCATCGTCCCAGTCATGAAGCCTGATGGATCCGTACGTATCTGTGGGGACTATAAATCTACCATAAACAGAATCTCCCTACAGGACCAGTACCCGCTGCCCAGAGCGGAGGACTTATTTGCCACATTGGCTGGAGGTAAACTTTTCTCAAAACTAGACCTCACATCTGCGTCTATGACGCAAGAATTGACCGAGGAATCCAAGCTACTCACCACCATCAACACACATCGAGGCCTTTTCATGTACAATCGATGCCCATTCGGCATCAGGTCGGCAGCTGCCATATTCCAGCGCAACATGGAGAGTCTCCTCAAGTCCATCCCGGGGACAGTTGTATTTCAAGACAACATACTTATCACGGGCAGGGACACCGACTCCCATCTCCGTAATTTGGAGGAAGTACTAAAGCGGTTGGATCGGGTAGGCCTACGAGTCAAGAAATCCAAGTGCCTGCTTCTCGCTCCCGAGGTTGAATTTTTGAGCAGAAGGATTGCCGCTGATGGAATCCGCCCAACAGAGTCCAAAACAGAAGCAATTCGCCTGGCACCCAGGCCCCGGAATGTCTCAGAACTGCGCGCCTTTCTCGGGCTACTCAATCACTTTGGGAACTTTATGCAGAACTTAAGCACGCTGCTGGAGCCTCTCCACGTGCTACTCAGGAAGGGGTGCGATTGGTTTGGGGAGGACGCCCAGGAATACGCCTTCAATAAGGCACGCAACCTTCTGTGTTCCAACAGTGTTTTGACTTTCTTTGACCCAGGTAAAAAGCTAGTTCTCACATGCGATGCGTCAGCGTATGGGATCGGGTGCGTTTTACAACATGTCAATAGTGCGGGCAAATTACAACCCATAGCTTATGCCACCAGGTCACTTTCGCGGGCGGAGCGCGGGTACGGAATGGTAGAGAAGGAGGCGCTCGCGTGCATGTACGGTGTCAAAAAGATGCATCAATACCTTTTCGGGGCCAAGTTCACATTAGAAACCGACCACAAGCCCCTCACCTCCCTCCGATCCGAGAGCAAGGCAATAAACGCCAACGCCTCAGCGCGAATTCAACGATGGGCACTCATGCTGGCATCCTATGACTATACCATAAGGCACAGACCAGGCACAGACAACTGTGCCGACGCACTCAGCAGACTACCCCTGGCGACCACGGAAGGGTCTGACGAACAGGACTGTGAGATAGTCATGGCAATCAATGCCTTTGAGTCCACAGGTTCGCCCATGACGGCTCGCCAAATCAGAGCCTGGACGACCAGCGACCCCACGTTATCCTTAGTAAAATGATGTGTCTTAACTTGTGACTGGTCAGAGGCTTGCGATGCCTGCCCCGAGGAGATCAAACCTTTCCATGGGCGCATGCATGAGCTATCGCTACAAGCAGACTGCCTGATGTGGGACAGCCGAGTAGTCATGCCTCTGCGAGACAGAGAGGCATTTGTCTGGGAGCTCCACCGCGAGCACCCGGGGATCGTTCTCATGAAGGCCATAGGCAGATCCCACGTCTGGTGGCCTGGCATTGACGCAGACTTGGAGCTCTGCGTCCGAAGGTGCACCATTTGTGCCCAACTCAGCAATGCCCTCAGGGAGGCCCCCCTGAGCCCCTGGCCCTGGCCCACCAAACCGTAGTCGCGGGTGCACGTAGACTATGTGGGCCCATTCATGGGCAAAATGTTCCTCGTAGTTGTAGTTGCATTTTCAAAGTGGATCGAATGCACCATTTTAAACTCGAGCACAACCTCCACCACTGTGGAGAGCCTTAGAACCATGTTTGCAACGCACAGCATTCCTGACATATTGGTCAGTGATAATGGTCCGTGCTTCACCAGTGCAGAATTCCAAGATTTTATGAGTGACCACGGCATAAATCACGTTAGGACGGCACCATTCAAGCCAGCCTCCAACGGCCAGGCGGAGAGAGCAGTGCAGATCATTAAACAAGGCATGCTTAAAATCCAAGGTCCCACACTGCAGGGTCGCCTGTCACGACTGCTGTTGGCATACAGATCTCGCCCGCACTCACTGACTGGGATCCCCCCCGTGCAACTGTGGATGAAACGAACCCTAAAACTTGCGCAAAACATAAAAACGGATAGTAAAAGCTTTTACAGATATATAAAACGGAAAAGAGTGATTAAAGTAAATGTTGGTCCCTTAGAAGATGAGAAGGGGGATTTAATAATGGGAAATGTGGAAATGGCTGAGACCTTAAACAATTATTTTGCTTCGGTCTTCACAGTGGAGGACACAAAAACCATGCCAAAAATTGCAGGTCACAGGAATGTGCGAAGGGAGGACCTTGAGACAATCACTATCACTAGGGGGGTAGTGCTGGACAGGCTAATGGGACTCAAGGTAGACAAGTCCCCTGGTCCTGATGAAATGCATCCCAGGGTATTAAAAGAGATGGCGGAAGTTATAGCAGATGCATTCGTTATAATCTACCAAAATTCTCTGGACTCTGGGGAGGTACCAGCGGATTGGAAAGCAGCTAATGTAACGCCTCTGTTTAAAAAAGGGGGCAGACAAAAGGCAGGTTACTATAGGCCGGTTAGTTTAACATCTGCAGTGGGGAAAATGCTTGAAGTTATCATTAAGAAAGAAATAGCGGGACATCTAGATAGGAATAGTGCAATCAAGCAGACGCAGCATGGATTCATGAAGGGGAAATCATGTTCAACTAATTTACTGTAATTCTTTGAGGATATAATGAGCATGGTGGATAGAGGTGTACCGATGGGTGTGGTGTAATTAGATTTCCAAAAGGCATTCGATAAGGTGCCACACAAAAGGTTACTGCAGAAGATAGAGGTACGCGGAGTCAGAGGAAATGTATTAGCATGGATAGAGAATTGGCTGGCTAACAGAAAGCAGTGAGTCGGGATAAATGGGCCCTATTCGGGTTGGAAATCGGTGGTTAGTGGTGTGCCACAGGGATCGGTGCTGGGACCACAACTGTTTACAATATACATAGATGACCTGGAAGAGGGGACAGAGTGTAGTGTAACAAAATTTGCAGATAACACAAAGATTAGTGGGAAAGCGGGTTGTGTAGAGGACTCAGAGTGGCTGCAAAGAGGTTTGGATTAGTTAAGCGAATGGGCTAAGGTTTGGCAGATGGAATACAATGTCGGAAAGTGTGAGTTCATCCACCTTGGGAAAAAAAACAGCAAAAGGGAATATTATTTGAATGGGGAGAAATTACAACATGCTGCGGTGCAGAGGTACCTGGGGGTCCTTGTGCATGAATCCCAAAAAGTTAGTTTGCAAGTGCAGCAGGTAATCAGGAAGGCGAATGCAATGTTGGCCTTCATTGCGAGAGGGATGGAGTACAAAAGCAGGGAGGTCCTGCTGCAACTGTACAGGGTATTGGTGAGGCCGCACCTGGAGTACTGCGTGCAGTTTTGGTCACCTTACTTAAGGAAGGATATACTAGCTTTGGAGGGGGTACAGAGACGATTCACTCGGCTGATTCCGGAGATGAGGGGGTTACCTTATGATGATAGATTGAGTAGACTGGGTCTTTACTCGTTGGAGTTCAGAAAGATGAGGAGTGATCTTAGAGAAACATTTAAAATCATGAAAGGGATAGACAGGATAGAGGCAGAGAGGTTGTTTCCACTGGTCGGGGAGACTAGAACTAGGGGGCACAGCCTCAAAATTTGGGGGAGCCAATTTAAAACTGAGTTGAGAAGGAATTTCTTCTCCCAGAGGGTTGTGAATCTGTGGAATTCTCTGCCCAAGGAATGAGTTGAGGCTAGCTCATTGAATGTATTCAAATCGCAGATAGATAGATTTTTAACCATAAGGGAATTAAGGGTTACGGGGAGAGGGTGGGTAAGTGGAGCTGAGTCCACGGCCAGATCAGCCATGATCTTATTGAATGGCGGAGCAGGCTCGAGGGGCTAGATGGCTTACTCCTGTTCCTAATTCTTATGTTCTTATGTTCTAAAGACAAGCCTCTCATTAATCCTCACAGACACGCATGAAATCGATGGGGCAAAGCATTGTAAGCTAACTGTGTACCATGACCGAAATTCGAGGGGGAGGTGGAACGAGATAGGGGACAAAGTGTTTGTGCTAAACTATGGCTAGGATCCCAAATGGCTTGCAGGAACAGTAACGGGCAAGGCAGGAAACAGGCTATTGTTTGTTCAAATGGACAATGGCAAAACCTGCCGGAGGCATGTAGACCAAGTCAAAAGTAGGTTTTAGCAACAACACTGCTGAACGAGAAGTAGACTACAATGTGGAACTTACATCACACCTGGTGGACAGACAGAGGGAACAACCCGAGGAAAGGGCAATCCCAACAGACAGCCCAGAGAGATACCAACAATCATACTGAACGAAACAGACAGCCCAGGCGAGATACCAGCAATCACACCGAAAGAAAAACAGGCACCAAGGCAAACAACTGAACCACAACGAAGACGCTCCAAGCGAGAGCGTAGACCACCTGAGAGACTTAACCTATAAAGACAATAAGACCTTGGAGGAGGGTGATGTCATGTATCTCACACTACTGTACATAACTGTATCTTACCATGCTATACATGACTGTAACTAGAGATGACCTGTAACCACAAGCTTACCTTACCACCAGGGGTGCACTTGCAGGAGACACTGGATACCTGTCCCAGACAGGTATATCAGGACAGGTCTCAGGCAAGTGGGGTTTTTTCGAGAGCTGTGTAATAAAGGTGCAGGTCCAGAGTGACCTTGACTTCAGCATGTGCCTCGTGTGAGTCTGTACTGCAGGGACAGGACCTTACACTCTGTCTCCCCATTCTGGGGAGACAGGGAACTCTCTCTCCTCCTGTCTCTCTCTCTCTCTCTCTCTCTCTGCCCCTGTCTCTCTCTCTCTCTCTCTCTCTGCCCCTGTCTCTCTCTCTCTCCCCCTGTCTCTCTCTCTGTCATGTATAACTGTAACTCATGTACCCTTGTAATGCACAGACTGACCACAGGGAGTGAGCTCCTCACCTGGGTTTCCAGGTATAAAAGGGGAGGTCCCACCAGGATCAGCACTCTTTAGTCCTGGAAATAAAGGTGAAGGTCACAGAGTGACCGTGTCTGATATATCCATGCCTCATGTGAGTTTGTAACAAGGTGCAGAGACACAACATCTGGCGACGAGAAACGGGAATCACTGAACCACGAGGATGGCCACCGGTGGCACAGAGGAATGTTACTGTGTGAGTGAGGACTGGGATGACTTTGTGGAAAGACTCCAGCAGAGCTTTGTCACAAAGGACTGGCTGGAAGAGACAGCAGCTGACAAGCGGAGGGCGCACCTACTGACCAGCTGTGGTCCACAGACGTATGCATCTACTGACCAGCTGTGGTCCACAGACGTATGCATCTACTGACCAGCTGTGGTCCACAGACGTATGCATCTACTGACCAGCTGTGGTCCACAGACGTATGCATCTACTGACCAGCTGTGGTCCACAGACGTATGCATCTACTGACCAGCTGTGGTCCACAGACGTATGCATCTACTGACCAGTTGTGGTCCACAGACGTATGCATCTACTGACCAGCTGTGGTCCACAGACGTATGCACTGATGAAAGACCTGCTCGCACCCCAAAAGCCAGTGGACAAGTCCTTTGAAGAGCTCAGCCAGCTGATCAGTGAGCATCTCAAGCCGGCAAGTAGTGTACACATGGCCCGGCACCGGTTCTACTCTCACCGGCGTCGGGAGGGACAAAACGTCTCGGACTTCATGGCGGAACTTGGCCAGTCTCTGTAAGTTCTCCGATGCCTGCAGTGGGTAGATGTTAAGGGACTTTTTCATCGAGGGCATCAATCATGTCGGCATTTCCAGGAAGCTCATAAAGACTAAGGACTTGACTTTAGAAGGGTTGGCGGTGATAGCTCAGACCTTTATGGCGGGGGAAGAGGTGACCAAGCTAATCTATGCACACAGCCCTGGTTTTAACGTTGCATTGAACCAGGGAATCAATGTTTTAAAAAGGACACAGAACCCCACAGGCAGGCAAGGGCAATTCGACACCACCCAGGTAGCAACAAGCTCCTGGCAACAGGGACAATGGAAAGGGGATCGGCAATTCACGCCATCACAAGGAACAATGCATCCTGTGATGGGACAATTAATATCCCCCATCAGAAGGTTTAGAAACAGCCAAAAGAGCCATCAGAGGAATGTCTGGGAATAGTCCTTTTGTTAACAGCAATCTCAGCTCATGTTGGAGATGTGGGGGCAGACACACTGCAAAAATCTGCAGGTTCCAACTTTACACCTGTAGGATTTGTAATGTCAAGGGACACCTGGCCTGAATAGAAACATAGAAACATAGAAAATAGGTGCAGGAGTAGGCCATTCGGCCCTTCGAGCCTGCACCACCATTCCTTGAGTGCAAAAAGGCAGTAGCGAGGCTAGTCTGCGAGACAGAGGAACCAGACGAGGGGTCTGCAATGCAGGATGAGGCCTGGGGAACAACCATGGATGCTTAAGTTCAGAGAGTTCATGAGGCCAACGTCCACAGCTCATACACCAAAGCACCGCCATTCAATAAGATCATGGCTGATCATTCCCTCAGTACCCCTTCTTGCTTTCTCTCCATACCCCTTGATCCCCTTAACCGTAAGGGCCATATCTAACTCCCTCTTGAAAATATCCAGTGAACTGGCATCAGCAACTCTCTGTGGTAGGGAATTCCACAGGTTAACAACTCTCTGAGTGAAGAAGTTTCTCCTCATCTCAGTCCTAAACAGCCTGCCCCTTATCCTAAGACTGTGACCCCTAGTTCTGGACTTCCCCAACATCGGGAACATTCTTCCCACATCTAGCCTGTCTAGTCCAGTCAGAATCTTATATATTTCTATGAGATCCCCTCTCATCCTTCCAAACTCCAGTGTATAAAGGCCCAGTTGATCCAGTCTCTCCTCATATGACAGCCCAGCCAACCCTGAAATCAGTCTGGTGAACCTTCGCTGCACTCCCTCAATAGCAAGAACGTCCTTCCTCAGACTAGGAGACCAAAACTGAACACAATATTCCAGGTGGGGCCTCACCAAGGCCCTGTACAACTGCAGTAAGACCTCCCTGCTCCAATACTCAAATCCTCTAGCTATGAAGGTCAACATACCATTTGCCTTCTTCACCGCCTGTTGTACCTGCATGCCAACTTTCAATGACTGATGTACCATGACACCCAGGTCTCGCTGCACCTCCCCTTTTCCTAATCTGCCGCCATTCAGATAGTATTCTGCCTTCGTGTTTTTGCTCCTAAAGTGGATAACCTCACATTTATCCACATTATACTGCATCTGCCATGCATTTGCCCAGTCGCCTAACCTATCCAAGTCAGCCTCTTAGCGTCCTCCTCACAGCTCACACCGCCACCCAGTTTAGTGTCATCTGCAAACTTGGAGATATTACACACAATTCCATCATCTAAATCATTGATGTATATTGTAAAGAGCTGGGGTCCCAGCACTGAGCCCTGCGGCACTCCACTAGTTACTGCCTGCCATTCTGAAAAGGATCCGTTAATCCCGACTCTCTGCTTCCTATCTGCCAACCAGTTCCCTATCCACATCAGTACACTGCCCCCAATACCATGTGCTTTGATTTTGCACACCAATCTCTTGTGTGGGACCTTGTCAAAAACCTTTTGAAAGTCCAAATACACCACATCCACTGGTTCTCCCTTTTCCACTCTACCAGTTACATCCTCAAAAAATTCCAGAAGATTTGTCAAGCATGATTTCCCTTTCATAAATCCATGCTGACTTGGACCGATCCTGTCACTGCTTTCCAAATGTGCTGCTATTTCATCTTTAATAATAGATTCCAGCATTTTCCCCACTACTGATGTCAGGCTAACCGGTCTATAATTACCCGTTTTCTCTCTCCCACCTTTTTAAAAAAGTGGTGTTATATTAGCAACTCTCCAGTCCATAGGAACTGATCCCGAGTCGACAGACTGTTAGAAAATTATCACCAATGCATCCACTATTTCTCGGGCTATTTCCTTAAGTACTCTGGGATGTAGACTATCAGGCCTCGGAGATTTATCGGCCTTCAACCCATCAATTTCCCGAACACAATTTCCCGCCTAATAAGGATATCCTTCAGTACCTCCTTCTTACTTGTCCTTCGGACCCCTAGTACATCGGGAAAGTTATTTTTGTCTTCCTTTGTGAAGACAGAACCAAAGTACTTGTTCAATTGGTCTGCCATTTCTTTGTTCCCAGTTATGACTTCCCCTGATTGTGACTGCAGGGGACCTACCTTTGTCTTTACTAACCTTTTTCTCTTTCCATCACTCCGGACGCCAGACCAGTGCACCACAAGGCCAGAGCGTTGCCGTATGTGATGCGTGAAAAAATTGAAAGTGAATTGGACAGGCTGCTCAGAGAGGGCATAATTTCGGCCGTTGAATTCAGCGACTGGGCCAGTCCCATCGTTCCTGTGTTTAAAGCAGACGGCTCAGTCAGGATTTGTGGCGACTACAAAGCCACCATCAACCGAGTGTCGCTGCAAGACCAATACCCGCTCCCGAGAGCGGAGGAACTTTTTGCCACGCTGGCAGGTGGTAAGCTGTTCACGAAGCTGGACCTCACTTTGGCCGACATGACTCAGGAACAGACTGAAGAATCCAAGCTTCTGACCATCACGACACACAAGGGATTATTTATCTACAACAGGTGTCCGTTTGTCATTCGTTCGGCAGCAGCTATCTTTCAGAGAAACATGGAAAGTTTGCTCAAGTCCATCCCTGGAACGATTGTGTTCCAAGACGACATTCCCATAACGGGTCGAGACACCGAGGAACACCTCCACAACCTGGAGGAGGTACTACGCTGATTGGATCGGGTAGGCCTGCGGCTGAAAAAGGCCAAGTGTGTGTTTTTGACCCCAGAGGTCGAGTTTTTGGGCAGGAGGGTTGCTGTACACGGGATCAGGCCCACTGAATCAAAAACTGAGGTGATTCACCGGGCACCCAGGCCTGGAAACACGTCGGAGCTGTGATCATTCCTGGGACTTTTGAACTATTTCGGGAACTTTCTGCCGAACTTAATCACATTGTTGGAGCCGTTACACATGTTCCTGCGTAAAGGTTGTGAATGGTTTTGTGGGGACTGTCAAGAACGGGCTTTCAATAAGGCGAGGAACTGCTGTGTTCCAACAAACTGTTGACTTTGTATGACGCCTGTAAAAAACTGGTTTTAACATGCGATGCGTCATCCTACGGGGTTGGGTGTGTGTTGCAGCAGGGTAACGATGACGGCCGACTCCAACCAGTGGCTTACACCTCCAGGTCGCTCTCCCAGGCAGAGCGTGGATAGGGCGCGGTCGAGAAGGAGGCACTCGCGTGTGTGTACGGTGTGAAAAAGATGCACCAGCACCTCTTCAGTAGACGGTTCGAGCTAGAGACTGACCACAAGCCGTTAACATCCCTGTTGTCAGACAGCAAGGCTGTCAATGCTAATGCATCAGCTCACATACAGCGCTGGGCCCTCACACTGGCTGCGTATGACTACACCATACGGCACCGGCCAGGCACCAAAAACTGCGCTGACGCACTCAGCAGGCTCCCACTGGCCACCACCGAGGGGGCGTCGGAGCAGAGCGCTGAGATGGTCATGGCCGTTGAGGCTTTTGACACTGCGGGCTCCCCCATCACAGCCCGCCAGATCAAACTCTGGACCAACAGGGACCCCCTCCTATCCATGATAAAGAAATGTGTCCTACTGGGGATTGGGCGCCCGCACACAGGGCGTGTCCCGAGGAGGTCAGACTGTTTCAGAGACGGATGGATGAACTCTCCATCCAAGCCGACTGCCTGTTATGGGGCAGCCGGGTAGTCATGCCCCAGAAAGGAAGGGAAGCGTTCATCAGGGAACTCCACAGCGAGCACCCTGGCATCGTGTTAATGAAGGCCATTGCCCGGTCACATATATGGTGGCCAGGGATTGACTCAGACCTGGAACACTGGGTTCGCAGGTGCACGACGTGTGCCCAGCTGGGCAATGCCCCCAGGGAGGCCCCACTCAGCCCGTGGCCCTGGCCCACCAGCCCATGGTCACGTATTCACGTAGACTACGCGGGCCCGTTCATGGTGAAAATGTTCCTGATCGTTGTCGATGCGTACTCGAAGTGGATCGAGAGCATCATATTAAACTCGTGCACGACATCCACCACCGTGGAGAGTCTGCGTACGGTTTTCGCGACCCAGGGCTTGCCGGATATCCTGGTCAGCGATAATGGCCCGTGTTTCACCAGCCATGAATTCCAGGAGTTTATGTCGGGCAATGGTATCAAGCACGTCTGGACAGCGCCGTTCAAGCCGGCCTCCAATGGTCAGGCGGAACGGGTGGTCCAAGTCATAAAGCAGGGCATGCTACGTATCCAGGGTCCCACCCTTCAGTACCGCCTATCGCGCCTCCTGCTGGCCTACAGGTCCCTCCCGCACTCGCTCACGGGAGTCCCGCCAGCGGAACTCCTCATGAAACGCACGCTCAAGACGCAGCTGTCCCTCATTCACCCAGCCCTGGCAGACATTGTTGAGGGCAAGCGCCAGTCCCAAACCGATCTCCATGATCGAGGCTCAAGGGGGAGGTGTATAGAAATAGATGACCCGGTATTTGTTCTTAACCATGCTTTGGGACCCAAATGGCTTGAGGGCAGTGTAATTGGCAAAGAAGGAAACAGGGTCATGGTGGTCAGACTAAACAATGGGCAGCTATGCCGCAAACACTTGGACCAAGTAAAGACAAGGTTCAGTGCAGACACGGAGGAATCGGAAGAAGAGCATGATGAGATGTCACCCACACCACTGCCAGCGCACGAGCAACAAAGACAGCCCTCAGCATGCACAGTCCCTGCGGCCAGCCCGGACAGGCCGGAATCACCTCAAGTGACAGAATCACAGGATAGCTCAGATGAATACGTGGCTTGAGGAGTGGTGCAGAAGGGAGGGATTCAAATTCCTGGGACATTGGAACCGGTTCTGGGGGAGGTGGGACCAGTACCGGACGGTCTGCACCTGGGCAGGACCGGAACCAATGTCCTAGGGGGAGTGTTTGCTAGTGCTGTTGGGGAGGAGTTAAACTAATATGGCAGGGGGATGGGAACCAATGCAGGGAGACAGAGGGAAACAAAGTGGAGAGAGAAGCAAAAAACAGAAAGGAGATGAGTTAAAGTGGAGGGCAGAGAAACCAAGGCAAAAAACAAAAAGGGCCACTTTGCAGCAACATTCTAAAGGGTATAAGTGTGTTAAAAAGACAAGCCTGAAGGTTCTGTGCCTCACTGCGAGGGGTATTCGGAATAAAGTGGATGAATTAACTGTGCAGATAGCAGTTAACGGATACGATGTGATTGGCATCACAGAGACATGGCTCCAGGGTGACCAAGGCTGGGAACTCAACATCCAGGGCTATTCAATATTTAGGAAGGATAGACAGAGAGGAAAAGGAGGTGGGGTAGTGTTGCTGGTTAAAGAGGAAATTAACACAACAGTAAGGAGGGACATTTGCCTGGATGATGTGGAATCGGTATGGGTGGAGCTACGGAATACCAAGGGGCAGAAAACTCTAGTGGGAGTTGTGTACAGACCACCAAACAGTAGTAGATAATGGCCCACATTCGTAGTTTGATTTTGGGGGGGGAAGTCATTTTCAAACTGGGTCGGGGAGTCCTTATTGGTTGAAGATTTCCCCACTTCAGGCCTGACTCGACCCCTGATTGGCCTGCCAGAATGCACTTTTCCCCCATTGGCCAGTGCCTCTGTCTCGCTTGTGAGCCAGACGCCACAATGTCTGTATCCGCCCACACGTTACCCAGCCTGCTTTTACTTGGCCAAAAATGTTCATTTAGTGCATGGAACGATCCCATGTTAGTTTTCCTGTCCTTACGGTGTTTCAAATGCGGCCGTGGATTTTTGAACCTTACACTCCCCCATTAAAACACTCGGTCTCAGGGTGTTTTCAAAATGTGGAGCAAAATCTTTTCCCTCTCACAGAGACAATCGTCCCCAAATCTTACCTAAACCCACGATAAACATTAAAATACACCAATGGTATTCATACATTTCGAATCAATACAATACTGAAAATGTAAAATCTCAACCATTACCCTTCACCAAAATCATAATAGCACATAATATCACACATCATAGTACTACACTGGTTTTTGTTGTTGTTGGGTGAAATAATGTTTCTGGGATTTTGTGCTGCTTTGAACAGCTCTGTCAGGTGCTCTGGGAAAAATGGAATGTGGTATCCGAAATGTGCTACGTCATTGTCCATGCTATTAATCATTGATGGCCCGGTGTTGAAACCGGTAAAAACATCATTCCACATCCCGCTTCTGTGTCTTTTCGGTTTGACGTTGTCTTTGGGCTGTAGGCCGTAAAGCAAAGTCTTGTTCAAATAGCCAAAATCGAGCTCGGAGAATGTCCTGAACATTTCTCGAAGGAGAGGCTGGTAGAGGTGTTCTGTCTCTTTTGGGACCACTCAGGTAGGTGCACCTCGGTAAGGTTTAGGATGACGGAGGCCACGGCCTAGTGGACCCCCTGGTATAGCAGCTTGTCCGTGGGAACAAAACCAAACCGTTCTGTGGTCCCTGGGTGGTGGTCGGGCATCTGTCCGTGTCAGTTGGTTCGGTCGGGGCTGTGGGCAGGGGCTGTCTGGGGTGTGAGCTTAACTCGGTGGCGTGGATGGAGCTGGGGTGGCTTACTATGCATGTGACCATGCTCCGGTCCCATCCCATCCCCTCCCCTTCATCCCGCCACTGTCGGGAGAACGCTATGGAGATGCCTGCCGGGCATATCTTCTCTGATCCCACATGCACACACACACTCCTAACTCCGCCTCCCACCATTTATCCCAACACACACTCACTCCCCCACCCCTGGGTGCCCGTGATGGTCCGGTGGGTGCTGTTGTCCAGTCTCTCCCAATCTGCTGTCGGGTTTCCCATGTCCTTGCTCAGCTTCCTGAGCCTCCACCACCTTCCCACCGGGATGTGTCCCTTACAGGTCAGACCAACCCTCTTCCCAACCACTCCCCTAACCCGGGATGTGTCCCTTACAGGTCAGGCAAACCCTCTTCCTAACCACGACCCTAACCCGGGATGTGTCCCTTACAGGTCAGGCAAACCCTCTTCCCAACCACTACCCTAACCCGGGATGTGTCCCTTACAGGTCAGGCAAACCCTCTTCCCACCCACTACCCTAACCCGGGATGTGTCCCTTACAGGTCAGGCAAACCCTCTTCCCACCCACTCCCCTAACCCGGGATGTGGTCACCTCAATGCTGGGGCAGGAGACTGATGTTTCCCCATATGTGACCCGGGGTGTGGAGTATCGAGTGGAACTGGACCCCAGCCACCCTGGCCACCTTCCCCTGTGGGTATATATTGTGGTCCCTCTACCCCTGGTGACCCTTCTCCTGTGGTGACAGTCGGTGCCTGCCCCCCGAGCATACAAAAATAATGGGTCTTCAGTCTCTCCCGGGTAGCCGATGTACAATCTGGTGTAGGTGCACAGGACCAGGATTTTCCTCATCTCTGGTTCCTCTTCTGAAAGACAAAACCTCATTTGGTTCAAAACCCCTGAGCCCCCTGGCTCATCCCGCCCCCATTTCCCACTCTGCCTACACCTCACTGTACCCTGCACGGGTTTAAACTGTGTGTGCCTATCAGTCTGGCCGCAAACCCCAATCTTACTGTGGGAGTCAAGGGGTTTCAACTAATAAACACTTGAAACAACAGACAAACCTCACACAAAAGAGGAAGTGAGAGAAAATAATAAGTCCAGGCTCCCTATCCTATTGGCTCAAAAGCCTGACTGTTACACTCCCGATATTGCAGAGCCCACCTGAGCCCCACAACACTAGAGAGCACTTTATATATATCTGTACACACCGACTGCTCTCCTTTTTAACCTGCTTGTCACCCTTCCTGGGTGGCTGTGCTAATCTCTGGGACGCTCCTTGGTTTTCCTTTTATGTGGGGGAATGTAGGGGGGAGACCACCTCTCCTTTGGCCTCTTGGGTCGGATCGACCTCCGCGGCCCCTCTGTCTCCCCTGCCAAGGTGTCCCCCGAGCTTCGGGTGGTGCTTACTGGGCTGGTACAGCCCCTCACCCCCTCCAGGGATGGCTCACTGCCCTCGGGAGCAACGGAAATTCCCCGGCAGGCTCCTCACTGCCGAGGACTCCCGTATCCTCTGGGGGCTTTGGGTTGTACAAGGGTTCCACCCGAAACCACTCGCAGTGATACTCTCACAGTGTTTCCTCAGTTCTTCCAGGGACCACTCACTGCTGGGACCCGCTGTCACACTCTCTCCTGCAGGCTCTGAGCTGTCTGCACCGAAGGCTAGGCTATCCCGACAGGCTCCTCACTGTCGGTGGTCCCTTCCTCGCGTACAACCCCTTCCCCGTCAGGAGACTCTCGTTCCTCCAGGGACCACTCACTACTGGGACCCGCTGTCACACTCTCTCCTGCAGACTCTGGGCTGTCTGCACCGAAGGCTAGGCTATCCCGACAGGCTCCTCACTGTCGGTGGTCCCTGTCTCTGGTACAACCCCTTCCCCGTCAGGAGACTCTCGTTCCTCCAGGGACCACTCACTGCTGGGACCCGCTGTCACACTCTCTCCTGCAGACTCTGGGCTGTCTGCACCGAAGGCTAGGCTATCCCCGACAGACTCCTCACTGTCGGTGGTCCCTTCCTCGCGTACAACCCCCTCCCCGTCAGGAGACTCTCGTTCCTCCAGGGACCACTCACTACTGGGACCCGCTGCCACCCTCTCTCCTGCAGGCTCTGGGCTGTCTGCACCGAAGGCTAGGCTATCCCCGACAGGCTCCTCACTGTCGACGGTCCCTGTCTCCGGTACAACCCCCTCCCCGTCAGGAGACCTTGGCTGTGGGGTCACGTCCAGTGACTGGCTGCCTGCCCCACACGGCCCATTTCCCCAAGTACCTCTCGGGAAGGTAAAACAGGCTGCTAGGGATGGAGGCACCCTTGGCTGTGGAGTCCGAGCGGATCTCCTAACGGGTGGAGGTGAGTCCTAGTCCCATGTGTAAGGTGGGAATCCCCCTTCCTGTGGGTCACAAATCTGTGGGTAGTTTGTACCTGTGAAGCAACTCACTGCTCCTTGTGGTGGGATCGGTGGGCCTGCAGAGGTGGGCTGGGGGCCTGGGCTTCCCGCCGGGATTATCCCTCCGGGCTGCCCTTTCCCACGAGGTTTTGCCTTGTTGGGGTTAAACAGAATACATTGGTTAATGTGAAACCATTTAACCCGGCGGGACATCTTGCCCGCGTATACCTTGGGGCTTGCCTTATCGACAATGCTGTAAGGCCCCATGTATAGTGGCTCAAAGACTCCCACCCTGGTGAAGTTGCGGACCATGACCTGGTTCCCCACCGGCCACTCGTGGTGTTTGCTCGGTTCCAGCAGCAATCGGTTGGTCTGATGCTGCTTCCCCATGTTAGTGGCCGCCTGCCAGTGAATCTGCTGGAGGTGCTCCTACAGACTCTTGGTAAAGTGGTCCCGATTCACCTCGATTCCCTGAGCTTCCGTCAGGACCGGGGCAAATACATGGGTGGGGGTTCGCATGGCTCTTCCAGTCATGAGCTCGTATGGGGAATACCCTGTGCTTTTCGACTGGCTGGCCCGGATCCCCATCAAAACCAGGGGCAACCTCTCCACCCACCTCTGCGGGGAATCCCCAGTCTCCTTCCTCAGTTTTTCTTTCAAGGTCCTATTCATACGCTCCACTAGCCCCGAGGACTGGGGGTTGTAGGTGACGTGCCCCTTCCCCTCAATCCCCTGCACTTTCAGGGTTGCCTGCATGACCTGTCCCGTGAAGTGGCTCCCCCGGTCGGACTCCACGTACTGTGGAAGTCCCCACCTGGAGAACACCTCCCTAACCAATATCCTGGCGATCCCCGCTGCTGTGGCTGTTCAGCAAGGGAAGGCTTCAACCCACTTTGTGAAAGTGTCCACCAAAACCAGGCAGTACCAGTACCCTCCCTTAGCCACAGGTAGGGGCCCTATGTAATCGATTTGTATCGATTGCCATGGTCTCTCTACCCTCCTTGCGTGTCCGAGAGACACCTTTCTTTTCTGGGGATCTGGATTATTGGTTGCACAGACAAGACAGTTCTCGCAAAATTCACGAGTGTGTTCCCGGAGCTGGGGCCACCACCCGACCTGTTCCACCCATTGCCAGGTGACCTCCGGTCCGGGGTGTCCAGCTCCAGGGCCTGCGTGGGCCAGCTGAAGGAACTCCCTCTGGTGCTGCTGGGGCACTATCCACTGCTCTCCTTTAAGCAACATCTTCTCCCTAACATGGATGCCTTCGACCTTTTCTCCCGCAGTCAGCTTGTCCATGACGGACTTGAGGACGTGATCTAGCGCCTGTACCTGCTGGGGATCCAGGGCCAAAGCCACCCCTGCACTCCCTTGTGTCCCCTGACCACCCCGGATAGCTGCTATGGGGCCTGCCTCGAGTGGGTTCCACTTGGTTCCTGTTCGGGCTCCCTCTTTGACCAGTTGATCTGCCTTTTGGTGCCCTGCAGCCCTGGGCTCATGTTTGTAATGGGCCTTTACTTTGTGAATACAAATGTCTGCCCCGGTCCCTACTGCCTGCATGATGTGTGCCCCAGTCCCTACTGCCTGCATGGTGTGTGTCACAGTCCCTACTGCCTGCATGGTGTGTGTCCCAGTCCCTACTGCCTGCATGGTGTGTGTCCCAGTCCCTACTGCCTGCATGGTGTGTGTCCCAGTCCCGACTGCCTGCATGGTGTGTGTCCCAGTCCCTACTGCCTGCATGATGTGTCCCAGTCCCTACTGCCTGCATGGTGTGTGTCACAGTCCCTACTGCCTGCATGGTGTGTGTCACAGTCCCTACTGCCTGCATGATGTGTGCCCCGATCCC
Organism: Pristiophorus japonicus; assembly: GCF_044704955.1. Lineage (NCBI taxonomy): Eukaryota > Metazoa > Chordata > Chondrichthyes > Pristiophoridae > Pristiophorus > Pristiophorus japonicus. Next base: position 6,043 of record NW_027250796.1, on the reverse strand, counting down.
TACTGCCTGCATGGTGTGTGTCCCAGTCCCTACTGCCTGCATGATGTGTCCCAGTCCCTACTGCCTGCATGGTGTGTGTCACAGTCCCTACTGCCTGCATGATGTGTCCCTGTCCCTACTGCCTGCATGGTGTGTGCCCCAGTCCCTACTGCCTGCATGGTGTGTGCCCCAGTCCCTACTGCCTGCATGGTGTGTGTCCCAGTCCCTACTGCCTGCATGGTGTGCTGCAGTAGGGGTTTTATGGCCAGGGGCTTACCGTCTGCAGATGTATACCCGCGACAGGACCAGATGGCTCGGTACTCCGTGCAGGCATTGCAGGTGAACATACTATCTGAACAGATGGTATCGGGCCGTGGGAGGTTGTCGGGGTGGGTGAACATACATACTGGTCACAGTTCAGCATCCTGGGCGCTCATGGTGTTTGGGAGCTTTATAGCCCTGGTAATGCCTGCCCGGGGTTCATAAATCCCGCACCCTGTGAGCCTTTCCCCCACCACCACCGTGCTGGACCCATCAACATAGATCTCCCGGCCGTGGGGGTGGACCCCCCCCCGGAGCCCTATGTCCACGTCCCAGACCCCCTCAACGGAGCAACAGTGGCCTTTCCGGGGTACAGGGTGTTGGCTTCCAGTCGGGGCTCACACATCCCTTTTACTCTCAAATCCATCTGTGAGAGCGGGAGGGTCCAGCGAGCAATGCGTGCACTGCTCACTGTCCCATCCTTCATTCTCCCATCCAGCAGCATCTGAGTGGGGGTGTGATGAGTGAGGAGGGTGATTGGGGACACTCCTGTAAACACAGCCCAGTGGGTGGCCAGCAGATGCCTTTCACAGTTTGAGTAACCCCTCTCCCCCTCAGTGAGGACCCTGGAGGAGTAGACCACCGGCCTCAGCTGGCCGTGTCGATGTTGCATCAGCACAGCACTTAAGCACAATACCATGGAGGAGGATTTCCTGGAGTGCATAAGGGATGGTTTTCCAGACCAATATGTCGAGGAACCAACTAGGGGGGAGGCCATCTTAGACTGGGTGTTGTGTAATGAGAGAGGATTAATTAGCAATCTCGTTGTGCGAGGCCCCTTGGGGAAGAGTGATCATAATATGGTGGAGTTCTACATTAGGATGGAGAATGAAACAGTTAATTCAGAGACCATGGTCCAGAACTTAAAGAAGGGTAACTTTGAAGATATGAGGCGTGAATTGGCTAGGATAGATTGGCGAATGATACTGAAGGGGTTGACAGTGGATGGGCAATGGCAGACATTTAGAGACCGCATGGATGAACTACAACAATTGTACATTCCTGTCTGGCGTAAAAATAAAAAAGGGAAGGTGGCTCAACCGTGGCTATCTAGGGAAATCGGGGATAGTATTAAAGCCAAAGAAGTGGCATACAAATTGGCCAGAAATAGCAGCGAACCCGGGGACTGGGAGAAATTTAGAACTCAGCAGAGGAGGACAAAGGGTTTGATTAGGGCAGGGAAAATGGAGTACGAGAGGAAGCTTGCAGGGAACATTAAGACGGATGGCAAAAGTTTCTATAGATATGTAAAGAGAAAAAGGTTCGTAAAGACAAACGTAGGTCCCCTGCAGTCAGAATCAGGGGAAGTCATAACGGGGAACAAAGAAACGGCGGACCAATTGAACAAGTACTTTGGTTCGGTATTCACTGAGGAGGACACAAACAACCTTCCGGATATAAAAGGGGTCAGAGGGTCTAGTAAGGAGGAGGAACTGAGGGAAATCCTTATTAGTCAGGAAATTGTGTTGGGGAAATTGATGCGATTGAAGGCCGATAAATCCCCAGGGCCTGATGGACTGCATCCCAGAGTACTTAAGGAGGTGGCCTTGGAAATAGCGGATGCATTGACAGTCATTTTTCAACATTCCATTGACTCTGGATCAGTTCCTATGGAGTGGAGGGTAGCCAATGTAACCCCACTTTTTAAAAAAGGAGGGAGAGAGAAAACAGGGAATTATAGACCGGTCAGCCTGACATCGGTAGTGGGTAAAATGATGGAATCAATTATTAAGGATGTCATAGCAGCGCATTTGGAAAGAGGTGACATGATAGGTCCAAGTCAGCATGGATTTGTGAAAGGGAAATCATGCTTGACAAATCTTCTGGAATTTTTTGAGGATATTTCCAGTAGAGTGGACAAGGGAGAACCAGTTGATGTGGTATATTTGGACTTTCAGAAGGCTTTCAACAAGGTCCCACACAAGAGATTAATGTGCAAAGTTAAAGCGCATGGGATTGGGGGTAGTGTGCTGACGTGGATTGAGAACTGGTTGTCAGACAGGAAGCAAAGAGTAGGAGTAAATGGGTACTTTTCAGAATGGCAGGCAGTGACTAGTGGGGTACCGCAAGGTTCTGTGCTGGGGCCCCAGCTGTTTACACTGTACATTAATGATTTAGACGAGGGGATAAAATGTAGTATCTCCAAATTTGCGGATGACACTAAGTTGGGTGACAGTGTGAGCTGTGAGGAGGATGCTATGAGGCTGCAGAGTGACTTGGATAGGTTAGGTGAGTGGGCAAATGCATGGCAGATGAACTATAATGTGGATAAATGTGAGGTTATCCACTTTGGTGGTAAAAACAGAGAGACAGACTATTATCTGAATGGTGACAGATTAGGAAAAGGAGAGGTGCAACGAGACCTGGGTGTCATGGTACATCAGTCACTGAAGGTTGGCATGCAGGTACAGCAGGCGGTTAAGAAAGCAAATGGCATGTTGGCCTTCATAGTGAGGGGATTTGAGTACAGGGGCAGGGAGGTGTTGCTACAGTTGTACAGGGCCTTGGTGAGGCCACACCTGGAGTATTGTGTACAGTTTTGGTCTCCTAACCTGAGGAAGGACATTCTTGCTATTGAGGGAGTGCAGCGAAGGTTCACCAGACTGATTCCCGGGATGTTTGGACTGACATATCAAGAAAGACTGGATCCAACTGGGCTTGTATTCACTGGAGCTCAGAAAAATGAGGGGATCTCATAGAAACGTTTAAAATTCTGATGGGTTTAGACAGGTTAGACGCAGGAAGAATGTTCCCAATGTTGGGGAAGTCCAGAACCAGGGGTCACAGTCTAAGGATAAGGATTAAGCCATTTAGGACCGAGATGAGGAGAAACTTCTTCACCCAGAGAGTGGTGAACCTGTGGAATTCTCTACCACAGAAAGTTGTTGAGGCCAATTCACTAAATATATTCAAAAAGGAGTTAGATGTAGTCCTTACTACTAGGGAGATCAAGGGGTATGGTGAGAAAGCAGGAATGGGGTACTGAAGTTGCATGTTAACCATGAACTTATTGAATGGCGGTGCAGGCTCGAAGGGCTGAATGGCCTACTCCTGCACCTATTTTCTATGTTTCTCAGCTATCCCCGCTGGCTGCTACCTCCAGGAAAAATTCCTCGCCCTCATCTACCGCTCCCAGGGCCGGAACTTTCTGCAGGTTTCCCTTGAGGCGGCATCACATCCTCATCCCACTCCCACTCCACGCCTTTGCGCAGGAGCCGGAGTAGGGGGCTGCAATGGCTGCATAATCCTCAATGAAGTCCCTGCAGTAACCGGTCAGACCCAGGAACGACCTCACCCCTGTAACTGTAGTCGGAGCCAGTAACTCCTGAACTGCCCTCCTCCTAGCCTCATCAATGGCTCTCTCCCCGGCCCGCACAGTCAGCCCCAGGAATTTTACCTCGGTCTGGCCGATCTGTGCCTTCTTAGGGTTTACTTTAAAACCCTCCTCGTGCAGCAGTCCCAACAGCTCTGCCAGCAGGGGGCCGTGCTCTTCCTCCGAATCGGAGAATAGCAGGAGGCCGTCCACATACTGGACTAGCTGTCTGGGTCTGCAGTTGGCCATACACTGGTGATAAATGCTCGGACTGTTGTGGAAGCCCTGGGGAAGACAGTTCCAGGTATACTGCTGTCCTTTGACTGTAAAGGTGAATTTGTACTGGTCCTCCCACTGCAGCGGAATGGTCCAGAACCCATTCGACTTGGCCAGCATCGTAAAGACGGCTGCGGACGCGGGGATGGCTGTGACTAGGTCGGCTACGGTTGCCCCTGTGGGCGCACAGGCAGGGGTATTTTTATTGAGGACTCGGTAGTCCACTGTGGCCCCCCAAGAATTGTCCGTTTTCCTAACGGGCCAAAGTGGAGAGTTCACATGTGTGGCTATTGGTCTCAACACTCCCTGTCTGACTAGAGATCCCAATGCGACCTCTAGATCTGTCTCAGCCTCCCTGGGAAAATTATACTGCTTCTGGGGCTTAGACATGGGATCCCCATCTACTCTGACCTCGACCCCATTTACCCGTCCACAGTCGTGCTCATGCCTGGCAAATGCCGCCAGGTTGGCTCGCACAAAAGCCTGATAGATCATCGGGGTGCCGTCTATCAGAGCGCCGAGGTCTTATCCCTCCTTCGGCTTTACAGTGCAGAGGGAACCCTTCCCCTGCTTCCCCTGGATGACTGCTGTACCTTCCCCCTCCCTGGGGTCAGCTGTGCCCCACAGACAGTGGTTCCTCGGGTCGACCAGAATTTTCTGGCCACTGAGGAAATCTGCCCCTCGGATGCCTTTACCCACTCCCTCGCACGGCAGAAGGACACACGTCCACATGGTGTGGTGGGTGCCTATGTGTACCTGCAGTGGTTTGGAGAAGAAGCCCTCGCGTTCTTCTCCAGTGAAGCTGGTTAGGCAGTAGGGGATCCCACTGGATAGGGGTGAGGTGGTCGGGCCGTCGACACGAACCAGGGTGCACGAGGCCCCTGTGTCCAGCAGATACTCCCCCCGGACCCCCTCAACCCCCATCATGACACGTAGTCTGCTGCACGCATCATAGGTGACCGGGCAGAGGTACACGGGTTCCTCGGGGTCTAGTCTTTGGGGGGTGTTGGTCTGGGCCTGAGGGACTTCTCCCCGGTCAGGGCTGCGACCTTCCCAGTCTGGGTAAAGAATGCCTGCAGAGCCACGAGGAGACCCTCGAGTGGGGCGGCAGGGCTGGGCACAGCTGGCTTGGGAGGGCTCGCGGCCGCGGGGACTGGGGCTGAGGTTGGGACCTGTGGACCTCTCTTTTCCTGCCTCGGAACCCGGCATTCCCTCCTCATGAACCCTGTCTCCCCGCACCCGAAGCAAACCACCTCTCTGCCTGTCTGCCAATTCCCTTCTTGCCTCCACTCTCTCTTATCAGAGCCAGGGCGGATCTCACACACCTTCCCCTCAGTGGGTTTCTCCCCCCCCGATTCTGCCATTGTGAAAAGAGATGGTCAGCTGCCTCAGCACTGTCTCCTCTGTGGCTTGGGGCTCTCTGAAATCGAACCACAGGTTGGCCTGGGCGCACAACTCCGGCAGGCTGTTTGCCACCAGTGCACAGCCAGTGACCATGTCGGTGTGCATCCAGCTGGGGTCGGTCCAAATCCCCCCACTGGCGTCCTCATACACTGGCCACAGTCGATCAGTGAACGTCTGGGGGGTCTCCCCAGGTCTCTGGACAGTGGCCTGTACCCGGTCGATCGGACAGCTGTCGTTCAACCCCATGGTCTCCAGGATATCCTCCTGGAGAGCGGCCATTGTTCGCTGACCCCTCTTACTCTCAGCAGAGAGAGCCTGACACAGGGCTGGGTCCAGTGAGCACAGGAGCAGTTTGCTCCGTTCGGCCTCATCGCAGTCATTTATGTCTCCTACCTGCTCTACTTCCATAAAGTGGACAGAGGGGTCTCCTTTTCGGGTAAGTTTATTCACATGGGCCACCATCTGCCACAGCTGGGTGGCACTGTGGGGAACCACGTACTGGTTCTGTAGGGGACCCTCAGCCTGACCACCTGAGGGTGGTCCGAATCTACTCTGCCTGATGGGGCACATTGGGGCTGGTCCCAGAGGTCCCGCTGTCTCTCTCTCTCCCCAACTGTCTTTTTCTCTCTCTCTCTCTCTCCCCTTGTCTCTCTCTCTGCCCCCACCGCCCCTGTATCTCCCCCTGCCTCTCTCTCTCCCCCTGTCTCCCTCTCTCCTCTAGTCTCTCTCATTCCCTCTCTCACTTTCTCT
>NW_027250795.1:0-102147 GCF_044704955.1 Pristiophorus japonicus | reverse complement strand
GAGAGAGAGAGAGAGAAGAGAGAGAGAGAGAGAGAGAGAGAGAGGGGGGAAGAGAGAGAGAGGGGGAAGAGAGAGAGAGAGAGAGAGAGAGAGAGAGGGGGGGAGAAGAGAGAGAGAGAGAGAGAGAGAGAGAGAGAGAGAGCGAGCGAGCGAGCGAGAGAGAGAGAGAGAGAGAGGGGGGAAATAGAGGCTGGGCCGGGCCGCAGCCGAAGATTTCGGACGGGGCCCGCCCCCAGCAAGATGCCGGGCGAACGGGCCCCACCGACGACGCAGATGCCGGGCCGCTGCCGAAGGCTTCCGGCGGGGCCCGCTCCCAGCAAGATGCCGGGCGGGCGGGCCCCGCTGCCGACATGGGGTGGGGGGGGGGGGCTGGGGGAGCTGAACGGGGGCAGGGGAGAGCTGGAGTTGAACAGTAGGGAGGGAGGCCCAAGTCCGATCTTCGCCCGGTGAGCCCATTCGGCCAGGGCTCGGGGCGGCATGCCTCGGGCCCCTCCCACGCAGCCTCGGGGGCGAGGAGCTACTGCACATGCGCACACACTCTAGTGCTCATGTGCAGAGGTCCCGGCACTGTTTTCAGTGCCGGGACCTGGCTCCGCCCCCGACCCCTTGTGCTGCGCCACGCCAAGCACGAAGACGTCCTGAGTAGCTCGCAGAATCACAAGGTAAATTTTAGGCGCCCTTTTTATTCCATAAAATTGCCGCACCTTATGGAGGTGCGCCCTTCTTACAGAGGGTGGAAACTTGGGCCCAATGGAAGCAATAGTTTCAATAAAGAAATAGTGTGTCAGACCACAATATTGGTCAATGAATGGTCATAGCTAAATTTATCCTCAATACCCCTGGGTTACATAGAGAAAAATTCAATATTTGCAGAACTCTGCTGGAAATATATGCAGATGTTGTGAGGATATCAAATAACCCAGCAACGTTCACAATGGAGTAAAACTACTATATCACCTGACAAAGCACAAACTAAAAAGTGATTATAGTTCCATAATCTGATTTTGGGTTACAAAACTGTGCCAGAACAAGATCTATTCTGTTCCAAAGTTTTAAAAAAACTAAATTAAATTGTAGCTGAGCCAAAATTGCCAAATTCAAATTGGTTTCCGTTAACTGACATTGATGTCAATCATTCCATAGGAAAGTAGATGTTTATAGCACATGAAGTCATTCAGCCCATCATGTTTGTGCATTTGCTTTTTCTGGAGCAATCCAAAACTAATCTCATTGCACTGTCTCCATAGCTGTACCTTTTTTTTTATTCATTCATGGGATGTGGGCATCATTGCCGAGATCAGCATTTATTGCCCATCCCCAATTGCCCTTGAAATGGTGGTGGTGAGCCGCCTTCTTGAACCACTGCAGTACCTGTGGTGAAGGTACTCCTGCAGTGCGGTTAGGTAGGGAGTTCCAGGATTTTGACCAGCAACGATGAAGGAACGGTGATATATTTCCAAGTCAGGATGATTTATGACTTGGCGGGGAACTTGATGATAATGGTGTTCAAATATGCCTACTGGGAGGTAGAGATATCGAGTTTGGGAGGTGCTGCAGTGCATGTTGTAGATGGTACACAGTACAGCCACGGTGCGCCAGTGGTGGAAGGAGTGTATATTTAAGGTGGTGGATGGGGTGACAATCAAGCAGCCTGCTTTGACTTGAATGGTGTTAACCTTCTTGAGTGCTGCTGGAGCTGCACTCATCCAGGCAAGTGGAGAATATTCCATCACATTCCTGACTTGTGTCTTGTAGATGGTGGAATGACTTTAGGGGGTCAGGTGGTGATTCACTCGCCGCAGAATACCCAGCCTCTAACCTGCTCTTGTACCCACAGTATTTATGTGGCTGGTCCAGTTAAGCTTCTGGTCAATGATGACCCCCAGAATGTTGAAGGTGGGAGATTTGATAATGGTAATGCTGTTGAATCAGTCTGGAATGATGATTCTGGAATGCAAAGATAACACCTGGCTACTATTCTCTATTGCTAACCGTCTTCTTAAATCCCTCTCACCTGTCTCCACCACACTCACCTCCAACAACTGTGAGGAGCTCATGGACTTCTTTGTCTCAAAGATTGAGACCATCCGATCAGCTGCCTCTGTGATTTCCCTTCCTTCCCCTAGCCCACCGGGCCAAACTTCCTCTGAGGCCCACCCCCTAGCTTTTCTTTGATCTCCCCTCTTGACCTCTCCAAGCTCATCTTATCCACGAGACCCACTTCCTGCTCCCTTGATCCTATTCCCACTATACTGTTGAGCACCCAACTTTCTTTTTTGGCTCCCATGTTAGCAGACATTGTTAACGGTTCTCTCTCCTCAGATACTGTTCCCCTCTCCTTCAAATCTGCGTTCATCACCTCTCCTCAAAAAAAACCCTTGACCCAACTGTGCTTGTTAGCTGCCTCCCCATCTCCAACCTCCCTTTCCTCTCCAAAGTTCTTGAACGTGTTGTCGCCTCCCAAATCCATGACCATTTCAGACTTAAATGGCCAACCCCTTATCCTGAGACTATGCCCCCTAGTTCTAGGCCCTCCAGCCAGGGAGACCTTCAGCATCTACCCTCAGAATCTTATATGTTTCAATGAGATCACCACTTTGTCTTCTAACTTCCAGAGTAAAGCCCAATCTATTCAATCTCTTCTCATAGGACAACCCTCATCCCAGGGATCAATCTAGTGAACCTTCGTTGCACCAACTCCAAGGCAAGTATATCCTTCCTTACAAAAGGAGACCAAAACTATGCACAGTACTCCAGGTATGGTCTCATCAAAGCCCTGTACAATTGTAGCAATACTGCCTTACTCTTAATTTCCAACGTTCTTGCAATAAAGGCCAACATGCTATTTGCCTTCCTAATTACGTGTTGTACCAGCATGCTATCTCTCTACGAGGACACTCAAGTCTCTCTGAACAACAACATTTAATAGTTTCTCACTAGTTAAAAAATTGTTTTTTTTCTATTCTTCCTAAGTGAATAACCTCACATTATACTCCATCTGCCCACTCATGAATCTGTCTTTATCCCTTTGCAGGCGCTTTGTGTCCTCCTCGCAGCTTACTTTCCCACCGAGCTTTGTATCGTCAGCAACTTGGATACATTACATTTGGTCCCTTCACCAGTCATTAATATAAATTGTAATATAAGCTGAGGCCCAAGCACTGATCCTTGCGGCACCCCACTAGTTGCAGCCTGCCAACCTGAAAATTACCTGTTTATCCCTACTCTTTCCGTTAACCAATCCTTTATCCATGCTAATATATATGCACAGAGTATAAGGAATGAACTGCAGGTGCAAATTCAACTTGGAAGGCATGACATGGTAGCCATTACTGAGACATGGCTGCAAGACGGTCAGGATTGGGAACTAAATATACCAGGTTATAAGGTATACGGGGAAAATGGTAGCGGGGGAGAAGAAGCTTTAGTGTTTTAAGGATAAAATCATTTCAATGATAAAAGAGGATATAACGGGCCCAAGTTTCGAATGACCCGTAAAACAGCGCACCTCCAAGAGGTCCGCCGACTTTCTAGAACGAAAAGCGCGCCTAATATTTATCTCGATATTCTCCACCATGATCAGGCCTGCTTTGGACTCGGCGCAGTGCAGCAGAAACAGCAGGGGGCGCCATAAAGAGTGCCAGCAGCTGCGCACGTGCACAGTGGAGCCTGCGCGCATAGCTCCTGGCCCTCCCAGCGCGTCCTGTCTCCGGGCGAACCTATCCCTGGCCGAAGGGACGACGCAATGTTCGCAGCCCCTATCCCGGGCCGAATGGTCTGCCGCACAGGCCGGCCGGTGCCTTCCCGCGCTCCCTGAACAGTTCCCATGGCAACACGGCAGTATGGAGCGTGTACACAGGGAGATTTAAGCCACTTTGTTTGCAGTGCTAAGGAAATAATGTTGGCAGTCTATATAATATACTCCAGCACATAAACTTAATTACTTTGAGCATGTATATGTGACATATTTACCTAGCACTCTTTTCAGGAGGCAGGACTCTGTTCTTGGATTAGCAGCCCTGCCAGAACTTACCCCTTTGATGTCTATGTATCTCAAATACTATCAGCATTTTAAAAGATGACTAAATATGCTGCAGTAGGTGAGGTAGGAACTTTAAATTTTTTGTTTATTGATTGATTGATTAATTGATCTTTTATTATTGATGATGGTTCTTTATTTTTTTTTAAAGTGAAGTGTTTAATGCTTTGGAAAATCCTCTAACTTCCCTCCACCCACCCCGCCCCCCCCCCCCATCTCTGGCTACCTGCGCCTGATTTCTAAAGTGTCCGCAAGGTTTTCAGAACGTACAAAAGTAGACACTTACTCTAGCCTAAGTTAGTTTGGAGCAACTATTTGCTGGCCAAACTCGCTTAAATGGCCAAACCAGGCGCAAGTGGCTGGGAATGCCCCCTTTTGAAAAAAAAGAACTAAAACGAAACTAAACTAACTCGCTAGAACTGGAGCAAACTAAATGCCGAGAATTGCGATTTTTAAGATACTTCAAACTAAACTAGTTGCTCCAAAATAATAGGAGCAACTCCAGCCGAAACTTGGGCCCAACGAGAGGTAAACAGGCAGAAGAGACTTTATGGGTAGAATTAAAAAATGAAAAAGATTTAAGACTAGTGGGAGTTGTGTATTGGCCCCCGAGAAGCAGCTGTTAAGTGCTAGATTATACAATTGCAATATGGAAATAAACTTGCAAGAGATATCAAAATCAATACAAAAATGTTTTGTAATTATAGTAGGAAAAAGAGGATAGCATGCCAGATATCCTAAGGAAATTAATATTGCTGAGATTAGACAAGCATGTAGCAAAGGCAGAGTGCTGTTAATGGGGGTTTTAACTTTCATATAGCTTGGGATAAGCAGATTAGCATGTCAGAAAGGAAGTGAATTTCTTGAATGTGCGTGGATGCTTTTCTGCAACAATGTCTTAGAACCAACAAGGGGGAATGTCATATTAGATTTAGTAATGAGTAATGAAGCAGATTTAGTTAACAGCCTAACTGTGTGTAAACATTTATCAAATAGCAATCATAACATGATTGAGTTCAATGTAGTGTTTGAAAGGGAGAAATGCAAAACAGCTACTAAGATTCTAGATTTAGGTAAGGCCGACCAACGGGATGAGACAGAGACTGTCCACAGTAAACTGGGCAAATCTGTTAATGGGTAAAATGACAGAAGAGTAGTGGGAGGTGTAAAAAATAATTTAATGAGAGACAGACCAATGTATATCCCTAAAGGGGCTCTGCTTGCTAAAAATAAAAACCTTGGATGACTAAAGAGGCAAGTGACAACATAAAACTAAAAGAAAAAAGTAGCAGATCCTGGCAAATGAGAAACATAGAAAATAGGTGCAGGAGCAGGCCATTCAGCCCTTCTAGCCTGCACCGCCATTCAATGAGTTCATGGCTGAACATGAAACTTCAGTACCCCCTTCCTGCTTTCTCGCCATAACCCTTGATCCCCCGAGTAGTAAGGACTTCATCTAACTCCCTTTTGAATATATTTAGTGAATTGGCCTCAACTACTTTCTGTGGTAGAGAATTCCACAGGTTCACCACTCTCTGGGTGAAGAAGTTTCTCCTCATCTCGGTCCTAAATGGCTTCCCCCTTATCCTCAGACTGTGACCCCTGGTTCTGGACTTCCCCAACATTGGGAACATTCTTCCTGCATCTAACCTGTCTAAACCCGTCAGAATTTTAAACGTTTCTATGAGGTCCCCTCTCATTCTTCTGAACTCCAGTGAATACAAGCCCAGTTGATCCAGTCTTTCTTGATAGGTCAGTCCCGCCATCCCGGGAATCAGTCTGGTGAATCTTCGCTGCACTCCCTCAATAGCAAGAATGTCCTTCCTCAAGTTAGGAGACCAAAACTGTACACAATACTCCAGGTGTGGCCTCACCAAGGCCCTGTACAACTGTAGCAACACCTCCCTGCCCCTGTATTCAACTCCCCTCGCTATGAAGGCCAACATGCCATTTGCTTTCTTAACCGCCTGCTGTACCTGCATGCTAACCTTCAATGACTGATGTACCATGACATCCAGGTCTCGTTGCACCTTCCGTTTTCCTAATCTGTCACCATTCAGATAATAGTCTGTCTCTCTGTTTTTACCACCAAAGTGGATAACCTCACATTTATCCACATTATACTTCATCTGCCATGCATTTGGCCACTCACCTAACCTATCCAAGTCACTCTGCAGCCTAATAGCATCCTCCTCGCAGCTCACACTGCCACCCAACTTAGTGTCATCCGCAAATTTGGAGATACTGCATTTAATCCCCTCGTCTAAATCATTAATGTACAGTGTAAACAGCTGGGGCCCCAGCACAGAACCTTGCGGCATCCCACTAGTCACTGCCTGCCATTCTGAAAAGTACCCATTTACTCCTACTCTTTGCTTCCTGTCTGACAACCAGTTCTCAATCCACGTCAGCACACTACCCCCAATCCCATGTGCTTTAACTTTGCACATTAATCTCTTGTGTGGGACCTTGTCGAAAGCCTTCTGAAAGTCTAAATATACCACATCAACTGGTTCTCCTTTGTCCACTTTACTGGAAACATCCTCAAAAAATTCCAGATGATTTGTCAAGCATGATTTCCCTTTCACAAATCCATGCTGACTTCGACCTATCATGTCACCATTTTCCAGATGCACTGCTATGACATCCTTAATAATTGATTCCATCATTTTACCCACTACTGAGGTCAGGCTGACCGGTCTATAATTCCCTGTTTTCTCTCTCCCTCCTTTTTTAAAAAGTGGGGTTACATTGGCTACCCTCCACTCCATAGGAACTGATCCAGAGTCAATGAAATGTTGGAAAATGACTGTCAATGCATCCGCTATTTCCAAGGCCACCTCCTTAAGTACTCTGGGATGCAGTCCATCAGGCCCTGGGGATTTATCGGCCTTCAATCCCATCAATTTCCCCAACACAATTTCCCGACTAATAAAGATTTCCCTCAGTTCCCCCTCCTTACTAGACCCTCTGACCCCTTTTATATCCGGAAGGTTGTTTGTATCCTCCTTAGTGAATACCGAACCAAAGTACTTGTTCAATTGGTCTGCCATTTCTTTGTTCCCCGTTATGACTTCCCCTGATTCTGACTGCAGGGGACCTACGTTTGTCTTTATTAACCTTTTTCTCTTTACATACCTATAGAAACTTTTGCAATCCACCTTAATGTTCCCTGCAAGCTTCTTCTCGTACTCCATTTTCCCTGCCCTAATCAAACCCTTTGTCCTCCTCTGCTGAGTTCTCTGCTGAGATACAAAGAACAACAAAGGGTAACAAAACATATAGCAAGAGCTACAAAAAGGGAGTATAAAAAGAAACCTGCAAGGGATATCAAAATCAACACAATTTTTATTTACAATTATATTCAGAAGCAATGCTGATCCCTTGAAAACTGATAGCATTGATATAGTCAATGATAATAGGAAATGGTGGACATGTTAAATGCATCAGTATTTACAGTAGCATGACAGAAATCTCAAAGAAACTAATATTGGGTCCATATTGGGTCCAAATTTGGCCAGTACAGATTTCTGGTGCACTCACCAGAGGTGCGCAGCTTTTGTAGAACTCCAAGGGCGGCAAAAATCTTCGAGTTTGGCCGCTCCCCAGCCTCTCCTCCATGGTGGCGTAACGTGGCAGCTGGAGTCAGGGGCAGAGCCACGTTCCGGCGCTGAAAACAGTGCCGGGACCTCTGCACATGCGCGCTAGAGTGTGCGCGCATGCGCAGTAGCTCCTAATCTCCAGAATCTGAGTGTGTGGGATGCAGGCTGTGTGGGAGGGGCCGACGCTTGCCGTCCCTATCCCGGGCCGAGTGGCCTGCCGCAAAGGCCGGCCACTGCCTTTCCGTGCTGAGGGCTACAAGAGACAGGTTGGGGGAGAGAAAGGGTTTTGATCCGGCGGGGGGGATCCCACACCAGCCGGGGCGGGCCCGCTGTGGTATCTCTTCCCTCTGTCCCGTCCGTCCCCCTCACCCCATTAAGATGCCACGTTCACTACCCACCACCTCCAGCCTGCCTTGTTGAGCCTTCTCCCTCCCCCTCCCGCCGCCCCCCCCGTTAAGATGCCGCGTTCACCCACCACCCTCAGCCTGCCACGTTGAGCCTTTTCTCTCCCGTTAAGATGTCGCGTTCACCACCCACCACCCCTAGCCTGCCGTATTGAGCCTTTTCCCTCCCCCCGTTAAGATGCCACGTTCACCACCCACCACTCCCAGCCCCCCTCCCGAAGCCTGCCGCGTTGAGCCTTCTTCCCCCCCCCCCCCCACCCCACCCGCTCCCCCCGTTAAGATGCCGCGTTCTCACCTATTGCCGGCCAGTGCCGAGTTTAGTTGAAGGTAGGATTTACTTCAGTTCTTTATTTGTTAATTTAATTATTTACTTCAGTTCTTTATTTTTTATTGAATGCTTATTACTTTTTGTGCTTTGTTTGGTGCTTGGTGATGCTTTAAATGTAGTTACTTGTGCCAATTCCTTAACTCTAGGTAAGGTTTTTCTGTGCGGACAGAAGTGGCAACATACGCTGGCCCAAGTTAGTTTGGAGCAACTATTTGCTGGCCAAACTCGCTTAAATGGCCAAAACAGGCATAAGTGGCTGGGAATGCCCCCTTTTGACAAAAAAAAACTAAAAAAAACACCTAACTAACTCACTTACACTGGCGCAAATTAAATGGCCAGAATTACAACTAAAAAGCTACTCCAGAAAAATCAAGTTGCTCCAAAAAAAAAAAGAGCAACTCCTGGGGAAATTTGAGCCCAGTGAATCAAGGACAGGGACTCAACAAAATTAATGTAAGCAAAATAACAATAATGAAGAAAGTAATGGCAGTAAAGAGTGACAAAATCCCAGGACCAGATGGTTTCCATCCCAGGAGTTTTAATGGAAGTAGGTGAGCAAATTGCATATGCCCTAACTATAATCTTCCAAAGTTCTCTCACTTCAGGAACCGTTCCTTTAGATTGGAAAATTGTGCATGTCATTCGCTATTTAAGAATGCTGAGGGGGAAACCAGGGAATTATAGACCAGTCAGCCTAACATCTGTTGTTGGGAAATTACAAGATTCTACAATTAAGGATAGGGTGACTGAACAGTTTGAAAATTTTCAGCTAATCTGAGATCATGGCTGATCTTCTACCTTAACTCCACCTTCCCGCACTATTGCCATATCTGTTAATTCCCTTTGTTCCCAAAACATTATTGAACTCGGTCTTGAATATACTCAACGACTGAGCATCCACAGCTCTCTGGGGTAGAGAATTCCAAAGATTCACAACCCTTTGAGTGAAGAAATTTCCCCTCATCTCAGTCCTAAATAGTTTACCCGTTATTCTGTGGCTGTGATCTCATGTTCTAGAATCCACAGCCAGGGGAAACATTTTCTCAGCATTAACCTTATCAAGCCCCTTAAGAATTTTATGTGTTTCAATTAGATCATCTCTCATTCTTCAAAACTCTAAAGGAATATAAGCCTAGTCTACTCAGTCTCTCCTCAAGAGCAATCCCCTCTCCCAGGAACCAGTCTAGTGAACCTTCACTGCACTCCCTCTAAAGCAATTATGTCTTTCCTTAGGTAGGGTGACCAAACTGTATACAGTTCTCCAGATGTGACCTCACCAATGCCCTGTATAATTGAAGTAAGACTTCTTTACTCTTATACTCCAATCTCTTTGTAACAAAAGCTAACATACCATTTGCTTTCCTAATTGCTTGCTATACCTACATGTTAACTTTCTGTAATTCATGTACAAGGACACCCAGTGGATCCCAGAGTGCAAACATTTCCCAAACAGTCTCGCACCATCCAAAAAATATTCTGCTTTTTTGTTTTTCCTACCAAAGTGGATAACTTCACACTTCCCTACATTGTATTTCATTTGCCATGTTCTTGCCCACTCAGTCAACCTGTCTATATCTCTCTGCAGCCTATTTGCATCCTCCTCACAGTTTACTTTCCCACCTAACTTCGTATCATCAGCAAACGTGGATATGTTACACTCAGTACCTTCATCTAAGTTATTAATATAGATTTGTAAATAGCTGAGGCCCAAGTACTAATCCTTGTGATACCCAGCTAGTTACAGCCCGCCAACCTGAAAATGTCCAGTTTATTCCTACACTCTGTTTTCTGTCCATTAACCAATCCATGCCAATATATTACCTCCAATACCATGAGTCCTAATTTTGTGTGATAACCTCTTGGGTGGCACCTTATCGAATGCTTTTTGAAAATCCAAATATAATACATCCACTGGTTCCTCCTTATTCATCCTACTAGCTACATCTTCGGAAAAACGGCAACAGATTTGTCAAACACGATTATCCTTTCATAAAACCAGGTTGACTCTGCATAATCATATTATGATTTTCTAAGTGCCCTGTTACCATATCGCTAATAGATTTTAGCATTTTGCCTATTACTGATGTTAGGCTAACTGGCCATAGTTCCCCGTTTTTTTCTCTTCCTCCTTTCTTAAATAGCGTGGTTATGTTTTCTATCTTTCAATCCTTGGGGACTGTTCTAGAGTCTAGGTCATTCTGGAAGATTAATACCAGTGCATCCACTACCTCTGCAGCTACCTATTTTAAAACCGTAGGATGCAGGTCGTCAGGTCCAGGGGATTTGTTGCCACTTAGTCCCACTAAATTTCTCCAGTATTATGTCTTTACTTATACTGATTTCTTTCCAAGTTCCTCATTCTCTTTAGACCCTTGGTTCCCCATTATTTCTGGAATGTTTTTTGTGTCCTCTATTGTGAAGACAGATACAAAGTATTTGTTTAATGTCTGTGCCATTTCCTTATTGCCCATTATAATTTCTCCTGTCTCCACCTCTAATGGGCCCACAGTTACTTTCACTAATCACTTCCTACTTACAGATCTATAGAAACATTTACAATCTGTTATGATGTCTCTTGCTAATTTACTCTCATATTCTTTTTTCTCTTTCCTTATCAATTTCTTGGTCCTCCTTTGCTGAATTCTAAAACCATCCCAATCCTCAGGCCTACTATTTTTGGCAGCATTATAAGTCTCTTCCTTTGATCTAATACTATCTTTAACCTTTCTTGTTAACCACGGTTGACCACTTTTCCTGGGTGGTTTTTATGCCTTAAAGGAATTTGTTGTAAATTATGTATTAATTATTTAAATGCTAGACGCTACTTGTCTACCATCATACCTTTTAATGTAGTTTCCCAATCTACCTTAGCCAACTCACCCTTCATACCTACATAATTTCCTTTAGTTAGATTTAAGACCCCAGTTTCGGAGTTAACTAGATCACTTTCAAACTCAGTATAAAATTCTATCATATTATGGTCACTTGCCCCTAAAGGCTCCTTTACCACAAGGTTATTAATTAACCCTTTCTGATTGGACAATATTAAATCTAAAATAGCTTGTTCCTAGTTGGGTGCTCAACATACTGATCTAAACAACTATCTTGTATACATTCCATGAATTCATCCTCCACACTATTACTGCAAATTTGGTTTGCCCAGTCTATATGTAGATTAAAGTCCCCCATGATTACTGTATTACCCTTGTTACATGCGCCTCTAATTTCCTGATTGATACTCTGCCCTACAACTACTATTTGGGAGCGTATAAATAACTCCCACTAATGTTTTCTGCCCCTTGCTGTTTCTTAGCTCCACCCAAACTGATTCTACCTTAAAAGAAAAAGGCTGGGAAAAATAATTCTAGAGACCCCTGGATGTCTAGGGGCTTACAGGGGAGGATTAAGAAAAAAAGTGACGCTTATGTCATACACCAACAGCTAAATACTATAGAATCTTTAGAGGCATATAGAACGTTAAGAGGCAAAATTAGAAAGGATATTAAGAATGCTAAGAGCACGAGAAATTCTTGGCCAGTAAAATTAAGGAAAACCCCAAGATATTCTATAAATATATTAAGAGTAAGAGGGTAACTAAAGAAAGGGTAGGGCCTATGAGAGACCATGAGGGTAATCTTTGTGTAGAAGCGGAAGATGTTGGTAGGGTTCTTAACGAATACTTTGCATCTGTTTTCACAAAGGAAAGGGGCAATGCAGATACTGCTATCGATGAGGAGTGTGATATTCTGGATGAAATAAATATAGTAAGAGAGGAAGTATTAAGGGGTTTAGCAGCTTTGAAAGTAGAGAAGTCCCCAGGCCTGGATAAAATGCATCCTAGGCTATTGAGCAAAGTAAAAGAGGAAATAGCAGAGGCCTTGACCATCATTTTCCAGTCCTCTTTGGATCTGGGCATGGTGCCGGAGGATTGGAGGACTGCTAATGTAATACCCTTGTTTAAGAAGGGAGAAAGGGATAGGCCGAGTAATTACAGGTCTGTCAGCCTAACCTCAGTGGTGGAAAAATTATTGGAAAAAATCCTGAAAGACAGGATAAATCTACATTTGGAAAAGCAAGGATTAATTAGGGACAGTCAGCACGGATTTGTTAAGGGAAGATCATGTATGGCTAACCTGATTGAATTTTCTGAGGAGGTATCCAAGAGGGTCGATGAGGGTAGTGCATACGATGTAGTATATATGGACTTTAGCAAAGCTTTTGATAAGGTCCCACATGGTAGACTGGTCATGAAGGTTAAAGCTCATGGGATACAGGGAAAAGTGGCAACTTGGATCCAAAATTGGCTTGGAGGTAGGAAGCAAAGGGTAATGATTGATGGATGTTTTTGTGACTGGAAGGATGTTTCCAGTGGGGTTCGCAGGGCTCAGTACTGGGTCCCTTGCTTTTTGTGGTATATAATCAACGATTTAGATTTGAATATAGGGAGTATGATTAAGAAGTTTGCAGACGAAACTAAAATTGATTGTGTGGTTGATAATGAAGAAGAAAGTCATGGAGTGTAGGAGGATATCAATCTACTGGTCAGCTGGGCAGAGCAGTGGCAAATGGAATTTAATTCAGAGAAGTGTGAGGTGATGCACTTTGGGAGAGCTAATAAGGAGAAGGTATACACATTAGGCGGTAGGCCACTTAATAGTGTAGATGAACAAAGGGACCTTGGAGTGCTTAATCACAGATCCCTGAAAGTAGCACGCGAGGTGGGTAAGGTGGTTAAGAAGGCATACGGAATGCTTGCCTTTATTGGCTGAGGCATAGAATATAAGAGCAGGGAGGTTATGCTTAAATTGTATAATACTTTGGTTAGGCAACAGCTGGAGTACAGCGTGCAGTTCTGGTCGCCGTATTATAGGAAGGATGTGATTGCACTAGAGAGGGTGCAGGGGAGATTTACTAGGATGCTGTCTGGAATGGAGAATCTTAGTTATGAGGACAGATTGGATAGGTTGGGTTTGTTCTCATTGGAACAGAGGAGGTTGAGAGACCTCATTGTGGTGTACAAAATATTGAGGGGCCTGGACATAGTGGATAGTAAGGGCCGATTTCCACTGATGGAGGGGTCTATAATGAGGGGGCATAGTTTTAAGGTGGAAGGTTTAGAGGGGATTTGAGGGGGGGGGGGGGGGCTTCTTTACGCAGAGGGTTGTGGGGATCTGGAACTCGCTACCTGAAAGAGTGGTGGATGCAGAAGCCCTCACCACTTTTAAGAGATGGTTGGATGGGCACTTAAAGTGCAGTAACCTGCAGGGTTACGGACCTAGAGCTGGTAATTGGGATTAGACTGGATGACCGGCGCAGTTGGACGGCGCAGATATAATGATAAGTACTGCAGGGAATAAAATACGGCCAGGGTGATCTCCTGGACAAGTTTCGATCGCCTGGATAGGTCGGAGGGGAATTTTTGCAGATTTTTTTCTCCCTAAATTGGCCTGGGTTTTTAATCTGGTTTTTGCCTCTCCCAGGAGATCACATGGCTTCGGTTGGGGTGGAGTGTAGAATGTTTCAGTATAAGGGGTGTCGGAGTTGTGTGTGGCGAACTGGTTGAGCTGGGTGCTCTTTGCCTTTCCGTCATTGTTCATAGGTTTATATGTAATCTTTAGGGCTGCTGACCAAGGGCCGTGTGGCTCTTTGCCAGCTAGCGCAGACATGATGGGCCGAAATGGCCTCCTTCTGCGCTGTAAATTTCTGTTTCTGTGTTTCTTCTGCTTAATTTTCCGAGCGAATATCCTTTCTCTCTATTATCTTTATTACATCCTTTATCAGGGCTACCTGTCCTCCTTTTCCATTTTGCCTAACTCTTCTAAAAGTTAAGTATCCGAAATATTTAGTTCCCGACATTGGTCACTTTGAAACCATGTTTCTGTAATGGCAATTAATTTCTATTTGCACTATTAATTCATCTATTTTGCTGCAAATGCTTCACGTATTCAGATAGAGTGCCTTTAGCTTTTACTTCTTTCCATTTTTCCCTGTTATTATCTTAGTCACTGATGCTCTATTACCTGTTTCTCTCTGTCCCTTCTTGACCTACTCTGCTTATTTTTACCCAAATGATGGGATTGAAAGCCACATATCTAAATTTGCCAGTGACACAAAAATTGATGGCATTTGTAGGCACTGCAGATGAACGCATAAAATTACAAAGGGATATTAATAGGTTAAGTGATTGGGCAAAACTGTGGCAAATGGATTTCAATGTCGGCAAATGTGAAGTCGTCCACTATGGACCTAAAAAGGATAGAACAGTGTACTTTCTAAATGTTGAAAAGCTAAAAACAGTGGAGGTTCAAACAGAATTGGAGGGGGCCAGGTACATAGATCATTAAAATGTCATGAACAAGTACAGAAAATAATCAAAAAGGCCGAATGGAATGCTGGTTTTTATATCTAGAGAACTAGAGTACAAGGGGATAAAAGTTAGGCTGTAGCTATACAATATCCTGGTTAGACCACACCTGGAGTACTGTAAGCAGTTCTGGGCAGCACACCTTCGGAGGATATATTGGTCTTGGATGGAGTGCAGTGTAGTTTACCAGAATGATACCTGGACATCAAGGGTTAAATTATGAGGAGAAATGATACAAATTACGGATGCATTCCCTAGAATTTAGACAGTTAAGGGGTGATTTGATCGATGTTTTCAAGATATTAAGGGGATAGAGAGAAACTATTTCCGCTGGTTGGGGAGAGTCTAGGACTGGGAGGCATAGTCTAAATATTAGAGCCAGATCTTTCAGGAGTGAAATTAGGAAATACTTAGAGTGATAGAAGTTTGGAACTCTCTTCTGCAAATAGCAATTGATGCTAAATCAATTGTTAATTTTAAATTTGAGATGGATAGATTTTTGTTAACCAAAGGTATTAAGAGACACGGGGAATAGGCAGGTATATGGAGTTGGGTCACAGATCATCCATGATCTGATTGAATGGTGGAACAGGCTCGAGAGGCTAAATGGCCTACTCCAGTTCCTATATTCCTATATTACTCCGAACTCCATGCACCCTTATCTTATGTAACAACCTTTTCTGTAGCACCTAATTGAATGGTCTGCAGAGTGTCTTAAATTGAGTGCACTTAAATAGAGTGTTGAACTTGGGAATTTGGAGAGTGGAAATTCGAGCAGAGGGGAAAGGAAGTGCTGCTTTATGTCTCTAATACTTGTAGTGCTTTGTGTTACAGGTAAATATTTAGTTTTATCTACCTAGAACTTAAACTAGATTAAGTAATTTGTTTAAAAACAAAATTGTAAAAAGTTAATTAAATACATAAACTTTAATTAACTAAATAATTAAAACAAAGTTATAAAGGGATGGCAATACAGGTGGTGTGCCACAATTGCAGCATGTGGGAATTTGTGGAGAGCACTGCGATCCGGGAAGATCAACATCTGCAGTAAGTGTCTGCAACACGAGGAACTTCAGCTCCGAGTTGTTGAGCTGGAGTCCAAGGTGCAGACAATGCAGGGCATCAGGGAGGGGGAAAGAGTTATCTGGACACTTTGATCCAGGAGGCAGTCACACCCCTTAGATTAGATAGTAGTCAGGAAGAGGGTGTGACTGCAACTCAGGCAGGTAAGGGAACCTCAGGTGGAGTGCTGAATGAGTCTTGGCCTTTGCCCTTATCCAACAGGTATGAGGTCTTGCTGCCTGTGTTGATGAGGACAAAGTCTGCAAGGTGGATGAACAATCTGACCACAGCACCATGGTACAGGAGGCCATTCCAATGGGGAATGGGGAGTGGGGTGGGTTAGAGTGAAAAGGAATGTTGTAGTGTTAGGGGACAGTATAGTTCGGGGGATAGATACTGTTCAGGTGAGTAGAAATTTAAAAAGTTAAAGACAAAGGAGAAGGCAATTGAACAGGGTAGCGATGGGGGAAAATGATAACCAGAGTGTGACAGGAAGGGACAGAATGTATAAAAGTGGGAGTGTCTCATAAAGTAGGGTCAAAGCAGGGAAAAAGGGCAAAAAGACAAAATTAAAAGCTCTTTATCAGAATGCACGCAGCATTCGTAACAAGATAGATGAGTTGACGGCACAAATAGATATAAATGCCGATCATCTGATGGCCATTTCAGAGATGTGGTTGCAAGGTAACCAAGTCTGGGAACTGAATATTCAGGGATATTTGACTATTTCAAGGATAGACAGAAAGGAAAAGGAGATGGGTAGTTCTGTTAATAAAGGATGAGATCAGTGCAATAGTGAGAAATATTATTGGTTCAGAAGATCAAGATGTTGAATCAGTTTGGGTGGAGATAAGAAATAATAAAGGGGAAGAAGTCACTGGTGGGCATAGTCTATAGGCCCCCAAACAGTAGCTAAACTGTTGGAGAGAGTATAAATCAAGAAATAATGGAGGTTTGCAAGAAAGGTATGGCAATAATCATGGGTGATTTTAATCTTCATATTGATTGGACAGATTAAATTGGCCAAGGTAGTCTTGAGGAAGAGTTCACAGAGCGTAGAGTATAGTGTTAAATCCAAGGAAGAGGCATATAAATTGGCCAGAAAAAGCAGCAAACCTGAGGACTGGAGAATTTTATAATACAGCAGAGGAGGACAAAGGGTTTAATTAGGAGGGGGAAAACAGAGTATGAGAGGAAGCTTGCTGGGAACATAAAAACTGACTGTTTGCATATATAGATATGCAAAGAGAAAAAGATTAGTGAAAACAAACTTAGGTCCCTTGCAGTCAGATTCAGGTGAATTTATAATGGGGAACAAAGAAATGGCGGACCAGTTAAACAAATACTTTGGTTCTGTCTTCACGAAGGAAGACATGAATAACCTTCCGGAAATACTAGGGGACCGAGAGTTTAGTGAGAAGCAGGAACTGAAGGAAATCCTTATTAGGCGGGAAATTGTATTAGGGAAATTGATGGGATTGAAGGCCGATAAATCTCCAGGGCCTGGTAGTCTGCATCCCAGAGTACTTAAGGAAGTAGCCCTACAAATAGTGGATGCATTGGTGATCATTTTCCAACAG
This sequence comes from Pristiophorus japonicus, assembly GCF_044704955.1. Lineage (NCBI taxonomy): Eukaryota > Metazoa > Chordata > Chondrichthyes > Pristiophoridae > Pristiophorus > Pristiophorus japonicus. The sequence goes on along the minus strand of NW_027250795.1, from coordinate 84,768 downwards.
TCTATCGACTCTGGATCAGTTCCTATGGACTGGAGGGTAATTAATGTAACACCACTTTTTAAGAAAGGAGGGAGAGAAAATGGGTAATTATAGACCAGTTAGCCTGACATCAGTAGTGGGGAAAATATTGGAATCAATTATTAAAGATGAAATAGCAGCGCATTTGGAAAGCAGTGACGGGATCGGTCCAAGTCAGCATGGATTTATGAAAGGGAAATCCTGCTTGACAAATCTTCTGGAATTTTTTGAGGATGTAACTGGTAGAGTGGACAAGGGAGAACCAGCGGATGTGGTGTATTTGGAGTTTCAAAAGGCTTTTGACAAGGTCCCACACAAGAGATTGGTGTGCAAAATTAAAGCACATGGTATTGGGGGTAATGTACTGATGTGGATAGAGAACTGGTTGAGGCAGGAAGCAGAGAGTCGGGATAAACGGGTCTATTTCAGAATGGTAGGCAGTGACTAGTGGGGTGCCGCAGGGCTCAATGCTCGGACCCCAGCTCTTTACAATATACATTAATGATTTAGATGAAGGAATTGAGTGTAATATCTCCAAGTTTGCAGATGACACTAAGCTGGATGGCAGTGTGAGCTGTGAGGAGGACGCCAAGAGGCTGCAGGGTGACTTGGACAGCTTAGGCGAGTGGGCAAACGCATGGCAGATGCAGTATCATGTGGATAAATGTGAGGTTATCCACTTTGGTGGCAAAAGCACGAAGGCAGAATATTATCTGAATGGCGGCAGATTAGGAAAAGGGGAGGTGCAACGAGACCTGGGTGTCACAGTACATTAGTCATCGAAAGTTGGCATGCAGGTACAGCAGGTGGTGAAGAAGGCAAATGGTATGTTGGCCTTCATAGCTAGAGGATTTGAGTAACGGAGTAGGGAGGTCTTACTGCAGTTGTACAGGGCCTTAGTGAGGCGTCACCTGGAATACTGTGTTCAGTTTTGGTCTCCTAACCTGAGGAAGGACATTCTTGCTATTGAGGGAGTGCAGCAAAGATTCACCAGACTGATTCCCGGGATAGCAGGACTGACATATGAGGAGAGACTGGATCAACTGGGCCTGTATTTGCTGGAGTTTAGAAGGATGAGGGGATCTCATAGAAACATATAAAATTCTGACGGGACTGGACAGGTTAGATGCAGGAATAATGTTCCCGATGTTGGGGAAGTTCAGAACCAGGGGACATAATCTAAAGATAAGGGGTAAGCCATTTAGGACTGAAATGAGGAGAAACTTCTTCACTCGGAGAGTTGTTAACCTGTGGAATTCCCTACCGCAGAGAGTTGTTGATGCCAGTTCGTTGGATATATTTAAGAGGGAGTTAGATATGGCCCTTACAGCTAAAGGGATCAAGGGGTATGGAGAGAAAGCAGGAAAGGGGTACTGAGGTGAATGATCAGCCATGATCTTATTGAATGGTGGTGCAGACTCAAAGGGCCGAATGGCCTACTCCTGCACCTATTTTCTATGTTTCTATGTATCGGGATGATTTCCTTGTGGAACCAACAAGGGAGCAGGCTATCTTAGATCTGGTACTGTGTAATGGGACAGGATTAATAAATGATCTCATAGTAAAGGATCTTCTAGGAAAGAGTGATCATAGCATGGTTGAATTTCAAATTCAATTGGATGGTGAGAAAGGTATGAAGGCAGAGTTGGCTAAAGTGGACTGGGAAAACAGATTAAAGTGTAAGATGGTTGATGAGCAGTGGCAGATGTTTAAGAAGATATTTCATAACTCTCAACAAAAATATTCCAGTAAGAAGGAAAGAGTTTAAGAGAAGGGAGAACTGTCCGTGGCTAACTAAGTAAAGGATGGTATCAAATTGAAAAGATCAGCGGGAGGCCAGAGGATTGGGAATTTTTTTTTTTTTAAATAGCAAAGGACGACTAAAAAAAAAAGAGAAAGAAGATGGATGATGAGAGTCAAGTAGCAAGAAATGTAAAAATAGACAGCAAGAGCTTCCACAGGTATATAAAAAGGAAGAGGGTAGCTAAAGTAAACGTTGGACCCTTAGAGGATGAGACTGGGGAATTAAAAATGGGGAACAGGGAAGTGGCAGAGACTTTGAACAAATATTTTGTATCGGTCTTCGCGGTAGAAGACACTAAAAACATCCCAATAATAGATAATCAAGGGGCTAAAGGGAAGGGGGAACTTAAAGCAATCACCAAAGAAAAAGTACACAGCAAAATAATGGGACTAAAGGTGGACAAGTTCCCTGGACCTGATGGCTTGCATCCTCGGGTCTTAAAAGATAGGCTGCAGAGATAGTGGATGAATTGGTTGCAATCTACCAAAATTCCCTGGAGTCTGGAGAGGTCCCAACGGATTGGAAAACTGCAAATGTAACGTCCCTAATTAAAACAAGAAACTATAGACCAGTTAGCCTAATATCTGTCATTGGGAAAATGCTGGAGTCCATTATTAAGCAAGCAGTAGCAGGACATTTGGAAAATCGTAATGCAGTTAAGCAGAGTCAACATGGTTTTATGGAAGGGAAATCATGTTTAACAAATCTGCAGAAGTTCTTTGAGGATGTAATGAGCAGGGTGGATAAGGGGGAAACCAGTGGATGTGATGTATTTGGATTTCCAGAAGGCATTCAATAAGGTGCCACATAAAAGGTTACTGAACAAGGTATGAGCTCATGGGGTAGGGGGTAATATATTAGCATGGATAGAGGATTGGCTAACTAACAGAAAACAGAGTCGGGATAAATGGTTCATTCTCGGGTTGGCAATCAGTAACTAGTGGGGTGCCGCAGGGATCAGTGTTGGGACCGCAACTATTTACAATCTATGATAACTTGGAAGAAAGGATCGAGTGTAACGTAGCCAAGTTTACTGACGATACAAAGATGGGAGGAAAAGCAATGTGTGAGGAGGACACAAAAAATCTACAAAAGGACATAGACAGGCTAAGTGAGTGGGAAAAAATTTGGCAGATGGTGTACAATGTGGGAAAATGTGAGGTTATCCACTTTGGCAGGAAAAATAAAAAATAAAATTATTTAAATGGAGAGAGATTAAAAAATGCAGCAGAGGGACCTGGGGGTCCTTGTGTATGAAGCACAAAACGTTGGTATGCAGGTACAGCAAGTAATCAGGAAGGCAAATGGAATGCTGGCCTTTATTATAAGGGGGATGGAGTATAAAAGCAGGGAAGTCCTGCTACAACTGTACAGGGTAGTGGTGAGACCACACCTGGAGGTCTGCGTACAGTTTTGGTCTCCTTATTTAAGGAGGGATATACTTGCATTGGAGGCAGTTCAGAGAAGGTTCATTAGGTTGATTCCAGAGATGAAGGGGTTGACTTATGAAGAAAGGTTGAGCAGGTTGGGTCTATACTCACTGGAGTTTATAAGAATGAGAGGTAATCTTATTGAAACATGCAAAATACTGAGGGGGCACGACAAGGTAGATGCAGAGAGGATATTTCCACTCGTGGGGGAATCTAGAACTAGGGGGCATGGTTAAAGAATAAGGGGTCGCCCATTTAGAACTGACATGAGGAGAAATTTCTTCTCTCAGAGGGTCGTAAATCTGTGGATTTCTCTGCCCCAAAGAACTGTGGAGGCTGGGTCACTGAATAAATTTACGGTGGAAATAGACAGATTTTTGAATGATAAGGGAGTGAAGGGTTATGGGAAGCGAGCAGGAATGTGGAACTGAGCCCAAGATCAGATCAGTATGATCTTATTAAATGGCGGAGCAGGCTCGAGGGGCCAAATGGTCTACTCCTGCTCTTATTTCTTATGTTCTTATGTTCTCTGCAGCCGCAATAGGAAGTTCAAATAGGCGGTGTTGCCTGCTCTGTGCCAGGGTTAAGGCATCTCATCGGGGCTGGAGAAGAATTTGAAGTGGGGGGAGGAGGATCCAGTTGTCGTGGTCCACTTAGGAACCAATGACATAGGTAGAAGTGGAAATTAGGTTCTGCTGAAAGAGTTGGAGTAACTAGGGTACAAATTAAAAAGCAGAACCTCCAAGGTAATCACCTCTTGATTGTTACCTGAGCCACGTGCAAATTGGCATAAGGGATAAGCAGATCAGAGATTTAAATGCGTGGCTCAAAGAGTGGTGTGGGAGGAAGGGGTTTTGATTCATGGGGTACTGGCATCAGTACTGGGGAAAGAGGGAGCTGCTCTATTGGAATGATGTCCAGTGTCCTGGTGAATCAAATAACTAGGGCTGTAGACAGGGCTTTAAGCTAAAAAGAGAGGAGGGATCCGAAGTCAGGTGAGAAGAAATTGAGAAATCTAAAGAGAAAAGTCAAGGCAATAGAGCAGTGTAGCGATTTGGGTAAAGATCAGCAGTGTGTGACAGGAAGGGACAAAGGGCTAGACTTTCCATTTTCTACCATTACTGCCCATATTTCGGCGGTATGAACTGATCAAGCTTTCAATATCGCCGAGATCCAAAGCTGCTAGTTTTGGCTTTTTTCCCCCTGGCAATAGCGGTAGTCTTCCCTCGTGTAAGGCCGGATTCTTTTGCAACGGCCTTACTGGCCACGTGCGTTTTTTCCCCCGCAATTCCAGGGTCAGAGGTCAGCCCACGCATGCGCAGTTGAGGAAGGGAGTGGGAAAGAGAGAAAAAAATCATCCAGCAAGCAGTCTGTTTTGATATCTTTTGGATTTCTTGTGTGCTAAATCTTTGATTGCATATTATAATACAATAGCATACTATAATATTCAAAATATTGAACCCTTATACTATTATAAATAAATAATATTATTAAAAAATATGATATTATAAAATGGAAGATCAGTTGATGGTCGAGGCAAATGTAGGAGGGAGTAAGAAGGAAGAGAGGTTTACCATGGACGCCCAAGCTGCCTTGGTCCATGAAGTGGAGGCACGGTGGGACCAATTGTTCCGGGGTGGTCGTGGGCAAACCCAGCCCAGCCCCCCCCCACCCTCCCGTTTATCAGCGAATATGGGCAGAGGTTGCCGAGGCAGTGTCCTCGATTGCCAGTCCAGTGCCGCAAGCGCTGGAACAACCATGTTTTTGCCGCGAGATTAAAGTAATAACTTTAATCATGTACCGACTCATTACTTAAAATGTAAAACTGCCATATTGTGATTTTGTTAATCTTGGTAAACTTGGTGTTACACATTATTACTATCAACGATGTTATTATATTGTTTTTCTGTAATTAATAATATGTGTTCATCATGTATCATTTGCATGCTAACGGTGCATTAATGGGACAATGTTGAAAGGCATTGGGGCTGGGCAAGTGTGGATGTCTATCTGTGTGTTTGCTGCATCACTTACAGGCAAACGATGCATTAATGTACCTGAGCAATTATCTTATACCATACTATTGTCATCTTTTAAGAAAAAAAAAAATCGCTTTCAACAGAGGTGAGCGTCGGCGCAGCATATAATTAGTTAGCGATATTGGCTGAGAAATTGCAGGCCTCATTCCATTAAAAGTCCTCTAAACGGTCAACAATTATTAAATTTTCCTTAAACAACCAAGAAATTAATCCAGATACACTACTATACCCTCAGATTATGAGCATTGATTTCAAACACCCTTAAAATCCACTCAAGAATGATTTTAATGCTACCTCCAACTTGAAACAGCCTTTTCTTCAAGTACATCTGTTTTAAAACATACCGCTGGGTCAAGGTCAGGTAAGTGCAGCATTTTCAGGGTGGTACATTATGCCGGCAGTAATTTGGGCGGTAAATACCGAATTTAGTGCCTGGCAGCAATATGGGCAGTATTTGGGCGGTGCACGTTGAAATGCATGAAAAATCACCTACAACTGATGAGCGGGCAGTTCAGTTTACCGCCAGCGGTAATAGGCTGCCGAAATTACCGCCGGCGGTATATGGGCGGTAAGTAGGCGCTAGTTTCCACTTAAAGCAAATAATGGGCAGTTATGGCTTAAAAAAACGATAAATGGGTGGAATGGTGCCAAAAGCCTAGCCCAATGCATTTAAAGATATCAGCAAATAAGATGAAAGGAGGGAATAGTGGTAAAAGGTTAAAACTAAAGGGTCTTTGCCTGATTGCACGAACCATTCCTAACAAATATACAAATTATTTGCACAGATGGCTATAAGAACATAAAAATTAGGGGTAGGGGTAGGCCATCTAACCCCTCAAGCCTGCTCTGCCATTCAATGAGATCATGGCTGATCTTCTACCTCAACTCCACTTTCCTGCACTATCCCCATATCCCTTGATTCTCTTAATATCCAAAAATCTATCGATCTCTGTCTTGAATATATTCAAAAACTGAGCCTCCACAGCCCTCTGGGGTAGAGAATTCCAAAGATTCATCACCCACAAAGTGAAGAAGTTTCTCCTCAACTCAGTCCTAAATGGCCGACTCCTTATTCTGAGACTGTGACCCCTGGTTCTGGACTCCTCAGCCAGAGGAAACATCCTCCCTGCATCTACCCTGTCAAGCCCTGTAAGAATTTTGTATGTTTCAATGAGATCACCTCTCATTCTTCTAAACTCTAGACAATATAGGCCTAGTCTTCTCAATCTCTCCTCATAGGACAATCCCCCACCCCATCCCAGGAATCAGTCTCGTGAAGCTTCGTTGCAGTCTCTCAATGGCAAGTATATCCTTCCTTAGGTAAGGAGACTAAAACTGTACACAATATTCCAGTCTCACTAGGGCCCTATATAATTGCAGAAAGACATCTTTACTCATGCTCAAATCCTCTTGTAATAAAGGCCAAAATACCATTCGCTTTCTTTATTGCTTGCTGTACCTGCACGTTAACTTTCAGTGATTTGTGTACAAGGACATCCAGGTCCCTCTGAACACTAACATTTCTCAATCTCATAGCATTTATCGAAATGTATAAGATTATGAGGGGGCTTGACAAGGTGGATGCAGAGAGGATGTTTCCACTGATGGGTGAGACTAGAACTAGAGGGCACAATCTTAGAATAAGGGGCCGCCCATTTAAAACAGATGAGGAGAAATTTCTTCTTGGAGGGTTGTAAATCTGTGGAATTCGCTGCCTCAGAGAGCTGTGGAAGCTGGAACATTCAATAAATTTAAGACAGAAATAGACAATTTCTTAAACGGTAAGGGGATAAGGGGCTATGGGGAGCGGGCGGGGAAGTGGAGCTGAATCCATGATCAGATCAGCCATGATCTTATTAAATGGCGGAGCAGGCTCGAGGGGCCATATGGCCTACTCCTGCTCCTATTTCTTATGTTATGTAAAAAATACTCTGCTTTTCTATTTTTCTTACCAAAGTGGATAACTTCACATTTCTCCACATTAGAAACATAGAAACATAGAAAATAGGTGCAGGAGCAGGCCATTCAGCCCTTCTAGCCTGCACCGCCATTCAATGAGTTCATGGCTGAACATGAAACTTCAGTACCCCCTTCCTGCTTTCTCGCCATAACCCTTGATCCCCCGAGTAGTAAGGACTTCATCTAACTCCCTTTTGAATATATTTAGTGAATTGGCCTCAACTACTTTCTGTGGTAGAGAATTCCACAGGTTCACCACTCTCTGGGTGAAGAAGTTTCTCCTCATCTCGGTCCTAAATGGCTTACCCCTTATCCTCAGACTGTGACCCCTGGTTCTGGACTTCCCCAACATTGGGAACATTCTTTCTGCATCTAACCTGTCTAAACCCGTCAGAATTTTAAACGTTTCTATGAGGTCCCCTCTCATTCTTCTGAACTCCAGTGAATACAAGCCCAATTGATCCAATCTTTCTTGATAGGTCAGTCCCGCCATCCCGGGAATCAGTCTGGTGAACCTTCGCTGCACTCCCTCAATAGCAAGAATGTCCTTCCTCAAGTTAGGAGACCAAAACTGTACACAATACTCCAGGTGTGGCCTCACCAAGGCCCTGTACAACTGTAGCAACACCTCCCTGCCCCTGTATTCAAATCCCCTCGCTATGAAGGCCAACATGCCATTTGCTTTCTTAACCGCCTGCTGTACCTGCATGCCAACCTTCAATGACTGATGTACCATGACACCCAGGTCTCGTTGCACCTTCCCTTTTCCTAATCTGTCACCATTCAGATAATAGTCTGTCTCTCTGTTTTTACCACCAAAGTGGATAACCTCACATTTATCCACATTATACTTCATCTGCCATGCATTTGCCCACTCACCTAACCTATCCAAGTCACTCTGCAGCCTAATAGCATCCTCCTCGCAGCTCACACTGCCACCCAACTTAGTATCATCCGCAAATTTGGAGATACTGCATTTAATCCCCTCGTCTAAATCATTAATGTACAATGTAAACAGCTGGGGCCCCAGCACAGAACCTTGCGGCACTCCACTAGTCACTGCCTGCCATTCTGAAAAGTACCCGTTTACTCCTACTCTTTGCTTCCTGTCTGACAACCAGTTCTCAATCCACGTCAGCACACTACCCCCAATCCCATGTGCTTTAACTTTGCACATTAATCTCTTGTGTGGGACCTTGTCGAAAGCCTTCTGAAAGTCCAAATATACCACATCAACTGGTTCTCCTTTGTCCACTTTACTGGAAACATCCTCAAAAAATTCCAGAAGATTTGTCAAGCATGATTTCCCTTTCACAAATCCATGCTGACTTGGACCTATCATGTCACCATTTTCCAGATGCACTGCTATGACATCCTTAATAATTGATTCCATCATTTTACCCACTACTGAGGTCAGGCTGACCGGTCTATAATTCCCTGTTTTCTCTCTCCCTCCTTTTTTAAAAAGTGGGGTTACATTGGCTACCCTCCACTCCATAGGAACTGATCCAGAGTCAATGGAATGTTGGAAAATGACTGTCAATGCATCCGCTATTTCCAAGGCCACCTCCTTAAGTACTCTAGGATGCAGGCCATCAGGCCCTGGGGATTTATCGGCCTTCAATCCCATCAATTTCCCCAACACAATTTCCTGACTAATAAAGATTTCCCTCAGTTCCTCTTCCTTACTAGACCCTCTGACCCCTTTTATATCCGGAAGGTTGTTTGTATCCTCCTTAGTGAATACCGAACCAAAGTACTTGTTCAATTGATCCGCCATTTCTTTGTTCCCCGTTATGACTTCCCCTGATTCTGACTGCAGGGGACCTACGTTTGTCTTCACCAACCTTTTTCTCTTTACATACCTATAGAAACTTTTGCAATCCGCCTTAATGTTCCCTGCAAGCTTCTTCTCGTACTCCATTTTCCCTGTCCTAATCAAACCCTTTGTCCTCCTCTGCTGAGTTCTAAATTTCTCCCAGTCCCCAGGTTCGCTGCTATTTCTGGCCAATTTGTATGCCACTTCCTTGGCTTTAATACTATCCCTGATTTCCCTAGATAGCCACGGTTGAGCCACCTTCCCCTTTTTATTTTTACGCCAGACAGGAATGTACAATTGTTGTACTTCATCCATGCGGTCTCTAAATGTCTGCCATTGCCCATCCACAGTCAACCCCCTAAGTATCATTCGCCAATCTATCCTAGCCAATTCTCGCCTCATACCTTCAAAGTTACCCTTCTTTAAGTTCTGGACCATGGTCTCTGAATTTACTGTTTCATTCTCCATCCTAATGCAGAATTCCACCATATTATGGTCACTCTTCCCCAAGGGGCCTCGCACAATGAGATTGCTAATTAATCCTCTCTCATTACACAACACCCAGTCTAAGATGGCCTCCCCCCTAGTTGGTTCCTCAACATATTGGTCTAGAAAACCATCCCTTATGCACTCCAGGAAATCCTCCTCCACCGTATTGCTTCCAGTTTGGCTAGCCCAATCTATGTGCATATTAAAGTCACCCATTATAACTGCTACACCTTTATTGCATGCACCCCTAATTTCCTGTTTGATGCCCTCCCCAACATCCCTATTACTGTTTGGAGGTCTGTACACAACTCCTACTAACGTTTTTTGCCCTTTGGTGTTCTGCAGCTCTACCCATATAGATTCCACATCATCCAAGCTAATGTCTTTCCTAACTATTGCATTAATCTCCTCTTTAACCAGCAATGCTACCCCACCTCCTTTTCCTTTTATTCTATCCTTCCTGAATGTTGAATACCCCTGAATGTTGAGTTCCCAGCCCTGATCATCCTGGAGCCACGTCTCCGTAATCCCAATCACATCATATTTGTTAACATCTATTTGCACAATTAATTCATCCACCTTATTGCGGATACTCCTTGCATTAAGACACAAAGCCTTCAGGCTTGTTTTATTAACACCCTTTGTCCTTTTAGAATTTTGCTGTACAGTGGCCCTTTTTGTTCTTTGCCTTGGGTTTCTCTGCCCTACACTTTTCCTCATCTCCTTTCTGTCTTTTGCTTTTGGCTCCTTTTTGTTTCCCTCTGTCTCCCTGCATTGGTTCCCATCCCCCTGCCATATTAGTTTAAATCCTCCCCAACAGCACTAGCAAACACTCCCCCGAGGACATTGGTTCCAGTCCTGCCCAGGTGCAGACCGTCCGGTTTGTACTGGTCCCACCTCCCCCAGAACCGGTCCCAATGCCCCAGGAATTTGAATCCCTCCCTGCTGCACCACTGCTCAAGCCACGTATTCATCTGCGCTATCCTGCGATTCCTACTCTGACTATCACGTGGCACTGGTAGCAATCCCGAGATTACTACTTTTGAGGTCCTACTTTTTAATTTAGCTCCTAGCTCCTTAAATTCGTTTCGTAGGACCTCATCCCTTTTTTTGCCTATGTCGTTGGTACCAATGTGCACCACGACAACTGGCTGTTCTCCCTCCCATTTCAGAATGTCCTGCACCCGCTCCGAGACATCCTTGACCCTTGCACCAGGGAGGCAACATACCATCCTGGAGTCTCGGTTGCGGCCGTAGAAACGCCTATCTATTCCCCTCACAATTGAATCCCCTATCACTATCGCTCTCCCACTCTTTTTCTTGCCCTCCTGTGCAGCAGAGCCAGCCACGGTGCCATGAACTTGGCTGCTGCTGCCCTCCCCTGATGAGTCATTCCCCTCAACAGTACCCAAAGCGGTGTATCTGTTTTGCAGGGGGATGACCGCAGGGGACCCCTGCACTACCTTCCTTGCTCTACTCTTCCTGCTGGTCTTCCATTCCCTATCTGGCTGTGGACCCTTTCCCTGCGGTAAGACCAACTCACTACACGTGATACTCACGTCATTCTCAGCATCGTGGATGCTCCAGAGTGAATCCACCTTCAGCTCCAATTCCGTAACGCGGACCGTCAGGAGCTGGAGGCGGATACACTTCCCGCACACATAGTCGTCAGGGACACCGGAAGTGTCCCTGAGTTCCCACATGGTACAGGAGGAGCATAACACCCGACCGAGCTCTCCTGCCATGTCTTAACCCTTAGATACACTTAAACTGGTAATAACAATGTTAAAAGTTACTGACCAATATAAGAAGAAAAAGAAAAACTACTCACCAATCACCAGCCAATCACTTACCCCCTAGGCTGTGACGTCACCTTTGTTTTTTTGCCTTCTCCCTGTAGCTGCACCGGTACGCCTCTCGCCGACCCCGGACTCACGCTGCTCCGAGCTCCCGCCTCCTCGACTGACTGCTCCGAGCTCCCGCTGGCCTTTATAGGCCTCTCGCCGACCCCGGACTCGCGCTGCTCCGAGCTCCCGCCTCCTCGACTGACTGCTCCGAGCTCCCGCTGGCCTTTATAGGCCTCTCGCCGACCCCGGACTCACGCTGCTCCGAGCTCCCGCCTCCTCGACTGACTGCTCCGAGCTCCCGCTGGCCTTTATAGGCCTCTCGCCGACCCCGGACTCACGCTGCTCCGAGCTCCCGCCTCCTCGACTGACTGCTCCGAGCTCCCGCTGGCCTTTATAGGCCTCTCGCCGACCCCGGACTCGCGCTGCTCCGAGCTCCCGCCTCCTCGACTGACTGCTCCGAGCTCCCGCTGGCCTTTATAGGCCTCTCGCCGACCCCGGACTCGCGCTGCTCCGAGCTCCCGCCTCCTCGACTGACTGCTCCGAGCTCCCGCTGGCCTTTATATTCCATTTGCCATGTTCTTGCCCATTCACTTAGCCTGTCTATATCCCCTTGAAGCCTCTTTGCAATCTCCTCACAACTTACATTCCCACCTAGCTTTGGATCATCAGCAAACTTGGATATATTACATTTGGTCCCCTCATCTAAATCATTGATAGAGATTGCGAGTAGCTGGAGCCCAAGCAACAAACCTTGTGGCATCCCACTAGTTACAGCCCTCCAACCCGAAAATGACCAGTTTATTCCTACTCTCTGTTTTCTGTCCGTTAACCAATCCTCAATCCATGCTAGTATATTATCCCCCAATCACAAGTCCTAATTTTGTTCAATAACCTTTTGTGTGGCACCTTATCGAATGCCTTCTGAAAATCCAAATACACCACATCCACTGGTCCCCCTTATCTATTCTGCTAGTTACAACCTCAAAAAATCTAAGATTTGTCCCTTTTATAAATCAGTGTTGACTCTGCCCAATCCTATTATTATTTTCTAAGTGCCCTGTTACCACATCCTTAATAATACTCGAGCATTTTCCCTATTACTGATGTTAGGCTAACTGGTCTGTAGTTCCCCGTTTTCTCTGTCCCTCCTTACTTAAATAGCGGGATTACATTAGCTACTTTTCAATCTGCGGGAACCGTTCCAGAATCTATGGAATAGAATATGAGAGTAAACTAGCAAGAAATATTAAATAAACAGATTGTAAGAGCTTCTACAAGTATATATAAAGGGAGTCGGAAAAATATGCATTGGTCCCTTAGAGGCTGAGACAGAAGAAACTACAAGGAAATGGCAGAGACTTTAAACAAATATTTTGTATATGTCTTCACAGATACAAAAAGTATACCAAAAATAGTGGGGAACCAAGGGGCTAATGAGAGTGGGGAATTTAAAGTAATTATCAGTAGAGAAAAAGTACTTGAGAAACTAAAGGGGCTAAAAGCCAACAAATCCCCTGGACTTGATGGCCTATATCCTAGGAGTCTAAAAGAGGTGGCTGCAGAGATAGTGGATGCATTGGTTGTCAGCTTCCAAAATTCCTCAGATTCTAGAACAGTCCCAGCAAATTGGAAGGTAGCAAATGTAACCCTGCTATTCAAGGGAGGGAGAGAGAAAACAGGGAACTACAGGCCAGTTAGCCTGACATCAGTCATCAGGAAAATGCTGGAACCCATTATTAAAAAAGTGATAACAGGGTACTTAGAAAATCGTAATTATAATTAGGCAGAGTCGACATGGTTTATATAAAGGTAAACTGTGTTTGACAAATTTATTCGAGTTTTTTGAGGTTGCAACTAGCAGGGTAGATAAAGGGGAATCAGTGGATGTAGTATATTTGGATTTCCAAAATGCATTGATAAAAGGTGCCACATAAAACATTGTTAAGAGAGATAAGGATGCATGGGTGGGAGTTAATGTATTACACAGAAACATAGAAATTTACATCGCAGAAGGCGGACATTTTGGCCCACCATGTCTGCGCCGGCCGACAAAGAGCTGCGCGGCCCTTGGTCAGCAGCCCTAAAGGTTACATATAAACCTATGAACAATGACGGAAAGGCAAAGAGCACCCAGCCCAAACAGTCCACCTCACACAACTATAACACCCTTATAGTGAAACATTCTACTCTCCACCCCAACCGGAGCCATGTGATCTCCTGGAAGAGACAAAAACCAGATAAAACCAACTTAGGAAGAAAGAAATCTGTGAAAATACCTCTCCGACCCATCCAGGCGATCAAAACTAGTCCAGGAGATCACCCTGGCTGTATTCTATTCCCTGCAGTACTTACCATTATATCTGCTCCGTCCAACAAAAGGTCATCCAGTCTAATCCCAATTACCAGCTCCAGGTCCATAACCCTGCAGGTTACTGCACTGTAAGTGCCCATCCAACCATCTCTTAAAAGTGGTGAGGGTTTCTGCAACCACCACTCTTCCAGGCAACGCGTTCCAGATCCCCACAACCCTGTGCGTAAAGAAGCCCCCCCTCAAATCCCCTCTAAACCTTCCACCAACCACCTTAAAACTATGGCCCCTCGTTATAGACCCCTCCACCAATAGAAATAGGCCTTTACTATTCACTATGTCCAGGCCCCTCAATATTTTGTACACCTCAATGAAGTCTCTTCTCAACCTCCTCTGTTCCAATGAGAATAAACCCTGCCTATCCAATCTGTCCTCATAACTAAGATTCTCCATTCCAAGCAGCATCCTAGTAAATCTCCTCTGCACTCGCTCTAGTGCAATCAAGTCCTTCCTATAATACGGCGACCAGAACTTTACGCAGTACTCCAGCTATGGCCGAATCAAAGTATTATACAATTTAAGCATAACCTACCTACTCTTATATTCTATGCCTTGGCCAATAAAGGCATGAATTCAGTATGCTATCTTAAACACCTTATCCATCTGGCCTGCTACTATCAGGGATCTGTGGACAAGGGTGGAGCTGTTGGAGGCGTGGCCTGATCATTTGGAGCCTGGAGCAGTGAGGGAAGGAGCTCCCTGCTGTTGCTCCTGCCTGGAAGGCCTTTGTGAGCCCTGTGAAACAGCCCAGGAAGAGGAGGAAGGGGCTTACTACAATTCCAATTCATCCAGAGGGAGAGGAGGAGAGCAGAAAATTCAACAACTTCATTACTTCTACAGAGAGTTGGAGAGAGGGGGAAAAGAACTATCCAGTGTGGAAGGAGGGAAAGACTTCATCATCCAAAGGTGGGTGTATTTTGGTGCATTCCCCTAAAGACTTTGTTGTATCGGTGGGGGGAGGAAAGAAGACCATTTCGAGGGCCGGAACATCGCGGGAGGTATGTGTGTGTGGAAGTGTGTGTGGGGGTCTTGCTTACAGCTAGGCCCCACACACCACTGAAGCACCCCTCCCCCATTGCCTAGCCTGGGATAGCTGGAGCTACCTGGCTGAAGAATCATTAATCACCCTATTTAACATCGTTGGGAGTGTGTGCCTGGGTGGCTCCAGCTGCCCCAGGTGAAGATATCTTCTCCCCCCACCCGAAGACCATCCCATAAGACTGTGTGTTGTTTTTCCATCATCTGGGGAGTGCACCCCAGAAAAACACCCATCCATCACTGTGAGGGGAGACCTGCCCTCACAGCTTCCCTCTTTCCCACCTCACCTCTCTCTTTCTCTGTCTCTCCCCTCTCTCTCTGAGAGCCCCTTTCTCCCAATTGGAAAAATCAATTACAAGACAACTGAGCAGAAGGAGCAAGGCCCCTCCCCAATCGTCAACTAGGGGAGAGGTGTGCCTCTTTCAGAGCTCCCTCTGATCAAACACCAACGAGGCCATTTAAGACCATTAAGGCCTGTGACTTTGGGGTGGGTGTAGCCCTTAAAGGGACCCCGTGATGGCGACCCCATCCACGCCGGTGGCGGGGCCAGCAAAGACATATGCACAGGCGGCGTCCACATCCACGGCGCCTTCTGCTGCCCTGCCACCATTTAAACTAATTACAAAAAAAACACGGGGTCAAGAGCTACACTCACCCCACAATGAGCATTGAGGAGTGCGTACGGGCGATGGCTGGGGTAGTCGGCACCTCGGCCATTGTCGCAGCCTCCAAAATGTCTGGGAAGGCGGTGTTCTTCCTGGGGTCAGAGCGGGCGGTGTCCCTGACCATTAAAAAGGGGCTCACGGTGGGCGGGACGTTCCTGCCGGTGGACCCTCTCGAGGCCACCGCGCAGAGGGTCATCCTTTCCAACGTCCCGCCCTTTGTTACCGCTGAGCTCCTCCTCCCTCACCTACACCAACTGGGGGAGGTAAGGTCAGGGATTAACCCCATACCGCTTGGCCTCAGGGAGAACAGCCTGCGCCACGTGTTCTCCTTCCGCTGCCAGCTCTTTGTCCGGCTGGCGCGGGAGGAGACGACAGAGGGCAGTTTTAATGTGGCGCACGAGGGGACTGCCTACCGCGTCTTTTGGACGTCGGACGGCGTGCGGTGCCATGCCTGTAGGGAGGTGGGGCATGTTCGCAAGAACTGCCCCGCCTCCAAGGCCGCCAAACCACCGAAGGCGGCCAAGGCTGGCGGCACCGCCGCCACCCCTCCCCCTAGTTGCGTCCGCGTACCGGGAGCCGTAGGTGCGTGGGCATCATCGGAGGCCTTTGTATTCACGGCCTCCGGCGGGGGGGAGGGAGAACGTCCGATCGGAAAGAAGGCACGGAGGAAGGCGAAACATCTCGAGGCGGGTCCCCTCAGTGCGCCAGACAGTCTGATCACCACGCTCAGCCCAACCCGGTCACCGGCGAGCGCGGGGTGCCCTGAGCACGTGCCCTTGACCATTACCGCAGAGGGGCTCGGGCGCGGGCAAGAAAAGAAAAAGGGGGGAGTGGAGCGGGAGGCCTCGGCAGACATGGAGGTCTCCCTGCCTCCGCGCCCCCCCCAGGAACAAAAGGAGGCACCGCTCCGCGGCCATCGCCCGCACGCACTCCTCAATGCTCATTGTGGGGTGAGTGTAGCTCTTGACCCCGTGTTTTTTTTGTAATTAGTTTAAATGGTGGCAGGGCAGCAGAAGGCGCCGTGGATGTGGACGCCGCCTGTGCATATGTCTTTGCTGGCCCCGCCACCGGCGTGGATGGGGTCGCCATCACGGGGTCCCTTTAAGGGCTACACCCACCCCAAAGTCACAGGCCTTAATGGTCTTAAATGGCCTCGTTGGTGTTTGAAGCTCTGAAAGAGGCACACCTCTCCCCTAGTTGACGATTGGGGAGGGGCCTTGCTCCCTCTGCTCAGTTGTCTTGTAATTGAGTGCGTGCGGGCACGAGGAGATCCACCGCCTCACTGCGCCGTAGGCGAGAGGAGTCTGTCCCCAGGGAGGGTGGGGCAGTCGAGGCTGCCCAGCCTCTGCCTCCCGGGGATGGCATGGAAGATCTGCCTGTCGTGGGTGGCGCGGGGCCAGCGGAGAAATGCGTTGCCGCCGGGTCGAGCGTCCCGGGGACTGAGGCGGGCGGGGCCGAAAAGGCCGAACCTGAGCCCGCCCAGCTATTAACCAACTTCCCCCGGGAGTCGCTCGACCCGGAAGAATTACAAAGTGTTAACAATTTTAATGATTCTGTACACGCTGGGCGGCGGCGGGGAGGGGGAAGAACACCAACCCACGCCCCCTACTTTGGAGCTGGAGGAATTGGAGGACCTGGA
Organism: Pristiophorus japonicus; assembly: GCF_044704955.1. Classification (NCBI taxonomy): domain Eukaryota; kingdom Metazoa; phylum Chordata; class Chondrichthyes; family Pristiophoridae; genus Pristiophorus; species Pristiophorus japonicus. The sequence continues at coordinate 67,653 of NW_027250795.1, read as the reverse complement.
GAATTACTTTGACCAGGTCTCTCCGTGTTCCCCAGTTCCTGGGGCGGAGGAGGAACCTCTTCCGCTGTCGCTTCCTGACCCAGCACCGCTTTTAAAAGAGCCCAGTGGGGACTCCTCTGCCGACGATCCTGGGGGTGGGATCGGGGCAGAGCCAGGGTCGGATGCAGCGGCCGGGCCGTTTGCCGTACCTCGTGCGGTCGACGGGCCGGCTGCTGGCGGCGACCTCCCGGAGGGAGACGGGGACTCGGTGGGCGACGAGGGAGAAGATCTCGAGTCCATCGCCAGTGAGGCGGTGGATCTCCTCGTGCCCGCCTCGGAGTCCCCCCTCATTCCTGTAAAGGAACTCTGGGACTTTTTGGTCCAGAGCCAGGGTCGCCGCAACCGAGCCCATCTGGCCCGGGAAAAATGGTCCGAGCCGGGGCTGCTCATCGCGTCCGTCCGCGCCGCCGCTAAAACCATGACCGCGGGCAGGCCCTTATCAAAGGCGCAAGGCCTTGAGCTGCGCCAGCTCAAAGTGTTCCTCGCTGGGCTGCTGAGGGAGTGGAGGTCAAAAAACGACTCCACTCCCCCCCCCACAATAGGTTAGGTAGAGGTTGCACTATGCTTTTGTCATGAAGATAACCATAGCCAGCCTCAACATCAACGGCGGCAGAGAGGCACGTCTTAGATTTAACAATTTTTCGCTCCTGCAGGAGGGGAAATATGCGGTGTGCTTCCTGCAAGAAACCCACACCGTTCCGGGAGACGAAGCCACGTGGCTCCTGGAATGGCAAGAAGAGGTCCGCATGAGCCACCTCACTGCCACTTCTTGTGGGGTGGCCGCCTTGCTGGCCCCGCATTTTCAGCCGGAGATCTTGGGGGTCGAGCAGCCCATGCCAGGCCGCTTGCTGCACGTCACGGTTCGCCTAGGGGACATGCCGCTCCATCTCGTGAACGTGTACGCCCCTCAGCCCGGCCCGCAGCAAGCGCGCTTCTTCGAAGATGTGTCCGCTCTTCTTGGCTCCGTCGACGTCGGCGACTGCATTGTCCTCGGTGGGGATTTTAACTGCACCTTCGAGGCGAGGGACCGCTCCGGTGCCCCGCAGAGCATGACGGCGATCGAGAAGTTGAGGGACCTGGTCGGGTCCTTCGACTTGGTGGATGTCTGACGAAATCTCCACCCCGACTCCAGCGCCTTTACTTGGGTGAGGCCTGGAGTAGGATGGTCCAGAATCGACCACCTTTACGTGTCTCGGGCGTACGTTTCCTGCGTCCCGGCGGCCTCCATGCGGCCGGTGCCGTGTTCGGACCACCAGCTGGTGTGGGCGGAGCTCGCTTCGCTCCGCGCGAGGACGGGGTCCGTGTACTGGCATTTTAACAACCAGCTGCTGGAGGACGAGCGGTTCCAGGACTCGTTCCGTCATTTCTGGGCCGACTGGAGAAGGAAGCAGGGGGGGCTTCCCCTCCTTGAGGCTATGGTGGGACGTGGGCAAGGCTCACATCCGCGTCTTCTGTCAAGAGTACGCGAGGGAGTCGACCAAGAGGCGGGCGGCCAGGGTCGGGCGCCTAGAAAAAGAGGTGCTTGACCTGGAGTCCCATCTCGGTCAAGTCGTCGAAAACCCGGCCCTGCGGACGGTGTACGAAGCGAAGAAGGACCTGCAGCTCGTCGGGTCCCGAGGCGCGTTCGTGAGGTCGCGGATCCGGTTCCTGCGGGATCTGGACCGCGGCTCCACCTTCTTCTACTCACTGGAAAAAAGACAGAGTGTCCGTAAGCAGCTCTTGATGCTGCTGGCCGACGACGTCTCTCTCGTCTCGGATCCGGAGGGGGTCAACAACAGGGCCCGTGAATATTACGGGCCTCTGTTCTCTCCGGAGCCGTCCAGTGAGGAAGTGCGTAAAGTTTTGTGGGAGGACCTGAAGGTCAGCCCGGAGGGCGCCGAAAATCTGGAAGCTCCGCTAAGCCTGGCGGAGCTGACCGGCGCCCTCGACCGGCTCTCGAGGGGAAAAGCCCCGGGGCTGGACGGGCTGACCGTGGAGTTCCACAGGGTGTTCTGGGACGTCCTGGGGGGAGACTACGCGTGGGTCCTGGGGGAAAGTCTGGTGACCGGGGAGATGCCCCTCTCTTGGCGCAGGGCAGTCATCGTCCTGCTGCCTAAGAAGGGCGATCTCCGCTTCCTTAAGAACTGGCGCCCGGTCTCCTTCCTCAGCACGGACTACAAATCTTCGCCAGGGCGATGTCTGCTCGCATGATCCACCCCGACCAGTCCTACACGGTCCCGGGCCGGACAATCCACGATAACATCCATCTGGTCCGGGACCTCATCCATCATTCCCAGTAGGCTGGTCTATCGGCCGCCTTCCTATCTCTCGACCAAGAGAAGGCGTTCGACAGGGTGGATGACAACTATCTGTTCGGGACTCTGCGCGCTTTCGGGTTCGGGTCGCATTTCGTCGCCCGGATCCGACTTTTATACGCCGCCGCGGAGTGTCTGATTAAGGTTAACGGGTCCTTGACGGCGCCCCTTCGCTTTGGGAGAGGGGTGCGCCAGGGATGCCCCATGTCCGGCCAGTTATATGCCATCTGCGTGGAGCCTTTCCTGCGCCTCCTGCGGACGAGGTTAACGGGACTGGCTCTGCAAGGGCCGGGCGTGGTGGTCGTCCTCTCGGCTTACGCCGATGACATGTTCCTCGCGGTAGAGGATCCCGCTGACCTGCGGAGGATGCGTGAGTGCCAGGAGATTTACTCGGCCGCATCCTCTGCCAGGATCAACTGGGAGAAATGTTCCGGACTCCTGGTGGGTCAGTGGCGGGTGGACTCCCTGCCGGAGAAGCTCAGGCCTTTTGCCTGGAGCACGACCCATCTCCTCTATCTGGGAGTCTACCTTAGCCCCGACGAGGAAGCCTGGCCGGCGAACTGGCAAGAGCTGGAGGCCAAGGTCGCCGCTCACCTAGGGCGCTGGACAGGACTGCTCCGAGTGCTGTCCTACAGGGGTCGAGCGCAAGTCATAAACCAGTTGGTGGCCGCCATGCTATGGTACCAGCTGGTCACTTTGACCTCTCCCCCTGCGTTTGTCACCAAGATACAGAAGAAGCGGGTGGACTTCTTCTGGAACAGGAAGCACTGGGTCTCTGCCGCGGTCTTGAGTCTCCCGCTTGGGGAGGGCGGTCAGTCGTTGGTGTGCGTCAGCGCCCAGCTCGCGACTTTCCGTCTTCAGACCCTGCAGAGATACCTTTACGTCGAGCCCCCTCCTAGGTGGCGTGCTCTGGCGACGTATTTCTTCCGCCAGCAGCACGGCCTCAACTATGACACGCAGCTCCTGTTTGTGAGCTTGGGGGGCGTCAGGACCGCCGTCCAGGAGCTGCCTGTCTTTTACAAGGAACTCACCAGGGTCTGGAACAAAGTCTCCACCAAGCGCAGCTCTCCACCGGCTGGAGTGGTGGCTGTCCTGCAGGAGCTGCTGCTCGGGAATCCGTACCTCCACGACCAAGGTTTTAGGTGGCAGTCGGACGAGAGGGCTGTGGTTGGTGAGGTGACCAGGGTCAGGGACCTGCTCGATGGCGGAGGAGCGGGCTGGATGGCGCCAGACACGCTTGCGCGGCGCTTAAATTCGGCCGCCTTCCGCCGCGCAGCCAATGCCATCGAGTCGCTAAAAACAGCTCTGGGCCCTGACTCCGTTAGGTGCATCGAGGAGGCTCAAGCACGTGGGGAGATCCCGTCCGAACTGACCCCCGTCCGGACGGAATTCCTCATCGGCGCCAAACCCCGGAACCTCCCTCGGGAGCCAGCGCCTCAACTTGAGCCACCTCGGGGAAATCCCCTCCGTGCCTTTCAGTTCCGCGTGGAGGGGTTTCCTGTACGGGCTGCTCCTGCACACTCTCAACTTTGCCATCCTCACCTGCCATCCGGACACGCCATGGCGTATCATCTTGCCGTCCGGAGGAGGCGGGGGTCCCCGATGGAGGGCACTCTATGCGGGAGTCCTCCCACTATTTATCGGGGACTTGGCCTGGAGGGTGGTGCACGGAGCAGTGCCGTGCAATGAATTTTTAAGCCGGTTTACTGGCTCCCAGGCCGCCTGCAATTTCTGCGGTCTGGAAGAGTCCGTGTTCCATGATTTTATCGAATGCACGAGGTTGCAGCCCCTGTTTTATTATTTAAAGGGGCTGCTCCTGAAATTCTGGCTGCACTTCAGCCCCACACTCCTGATCTTTGGGCACCCTGTGCGGAGAGGAGCGGGTAGGTCCGAGGGCCTCCTCGCAGGACTGCTCCTGGGCACAGCCAAGGGTGCCATCAGCCAGTCCAGGCAGCGGGCGGTCAAGTGGGTCGTTCAGCCTGACTGCCTGCCTCTCTTCCGCGCGTACATCCACGCCAGAGTGTCCATGGAGATGGCACACGCGGTGTCCACCGGTACGCTCGCGGCCTTCCGCGAGAGGTGGGCGTCGGAGGGACTGGAGTGCATCGTTACTACCGGCAACCAAATTTTAATTTGATTTTATTTATTTTACAGTTTGATTTGTTTTAATTGCCGGTTTTAGTGTTCCCCTCCCCTTTTATAGGGGGCACTTGTAGAATTAATGATTTTATGGCCCCAAATTTTTTTTTTTTTTTAAAAAGTAAAAAAAAAGGGCAGTTTGAAAAATGTTTGGAGTATCTCCCAGATTGGGGGGCATTTGATTTAATGTTTATTTCGTTATCCAACCAAAAAGAGTTCTGTGGACAAGCACGCCAAGGTCCCTTTGTTCATCTACATTATTAAGTGGCCTACCGCTTAATGTGAATACCCTTTCCTTATTAGCTCTCCCAAAGTGCATCACCTCACACTTCTCTGAATTAAATTCCATTTGCCACTGCTCTGCCCAGCTGACCAGTAGATTGATATCTTCCTGTAGCCTATAACTTTCCTCTTCATTATCAACCACACAGCCAATTTTAGTGTCATCTGCAAACTTCTTAATCATACTCCCTATATTCAAATCTAAATCGTTGATATATACCACAAAAAGCAAGGGACCCAGTACTGAGCCCTGCGTAACCCCACTTGAAACATCCTTCCAGTCACAAAAACCTCCATCAATCATTATCCTTTGATTCCTACCTCTAAGCCAATTTTGGATCCAAGTTGCCACTTTGCCCTGTATCCCATGGGCTTTAACCTTCATGGCCAGTCTACCACGTGCGACCTTATCAAAAGCCTTGCTAAAGTCCATATATACTACATCGTATGCACTACCCTAATCGACCCTCTTGGTTACCTACTCAAAAAATTCAATCAGGTTAGCCATACATGATCTTCCCTTAACAAATCCGTGCTGACTGTCCCTTGCCTTTCCAAATGCAGATTTATCCTGTCTTTCAGGATTTTTTCCAATAATTTTCCCACCACTGAGGTTAGGCTGACAGGCCTGTAATTATTCAGCCTATCCCTTTCTCCCTTCTTAAACAAGGGTACTACATTAGCAGTACTCCAATCCTCCAGCACCATGCCCAGATCCAAAGAGGACTGGAAAATGATGGTCCAGGCCTCTGCTATTTCCTCTTTTACTTCGCTCAATAACCTGGGATGCATTTCATCCAGGCCTGGGGACTTATCTACTTCCAAAGTTGCTAAACCCCTTAATACTTCCTGTCTCACTATATTTATTTCACCCAGAATATCACACTCCTCCTTGATAGCAGTATCTGCATTGCCCCTTCCCTTTGTGAAAACAGATGCAAAGTATTTGTTAAGAACCCTACCAACATCTTCCGCCTCCACACAAAGATTACCCTCATGGTCTCTAATAGGTCCTACCCTTTCTCTAGTTACCCTCTTACTCTTAATATATTTATAGAACCTCTTAGGGTTTTCCTTAATTTTACTGACCAAGAATTTCTCATGCTCTCTCATAGCATTCCTAATATCCTTTTTGATTTTGCCTCTTAACTTCCTATATTCCTCTAAAGATTCTGTAGTATTTAGCCGTTGGTATATGACATAAGCATCCCTTTTTTTCTTAATCCTCCCCTGCAAGTCCCTAGACATCCAGGGGACTTATTTTTCACAGCCTTTTTCTTTAAGGGCACATGTTTGGCTTGAGCCTTCCGGATCTCCTCCGTGAATGCCTCCCACTGTTCCGACACTGATTTACCCACAAATAGCTGTTTCCAGATCACTGTGGCCAAATCACTCCTTAACTTAGCAAAGTTAGCATTTTCCCAATTTGGAACTTTTATTCCAGGCCTATTCCTGTCCTTATCCATAACCAACTTGAATCTGACTGAATTATGGTCACTAGCATCAATACCCCTTCAACTTGCCTAGCTTCATTCCCCAAAACTAAATCCAAGACCGTCCCTCTCGCGTTGGACTTGCTATATACTGACTAAAAAAGTTCTCTTGAATGCATTTCAAGAATTCCGTATCCTCTATACCCTTCACACTAAATTTGTCCCAATCAATATATTTGGATAGTTAAAATCCCCTACTATTACTACCCTATGGTTTTTGGACCACAGCAATTTGCCTACATATTTGCTCCTCTATCTCCCTCCCACTGTTTGGGGGTTTATTAGCATGGATAGAGGACTGGTTAACGGACAGAGTAGAGATAAATGGGTCATTTTCAGATTGGCAGGCTGTAACTAGTGGGGTGCCACAAGGATCAGTGCTTGGGCTTCAGCTATTTACAATCTATATTAATAGATTGTATGAAGGGACTGAGTGCAGTGCATCCAAGTTTGCTGACGAGACAAAGCTAGGTGGGAAAGTAAACTGTGAAGAGGACACAAAGAACCTACAAAGGTATAAAGCCAGGTTAAGTGAGTAGGCAGAAAGGTGGCAGATGAAGAATAATGTGGGGAAATGTGAGGTTATTCACTTTGGGAGGAAGAATAGAAAAACAATATTTTTTAAATGGTGAGAAACTACTAAATGTTGATGTTCAGAGAAATTTAGGTGTCTTAGTACAAGAAACAGAGTTAGCGAGCAGGTACAGAAAGCAAATGGCACGTTGGCCTTTATTGCTAGAGGGTTGGAGTACAAGAGTAAGTAAATAAATCTTGCTACAATTGTACAGGGCTTTAGTGAGACCACACCCTGGAGTACTGTGCACAGTTTGGCCTCCTTATCTCAGGAAGGATATGCTTGCCTTAGAGGCAAGTGCAATGAAGGTTCACTAGATTGATTCCTGGGATGAGAGGGTTGTCCCACAAGGAGAGATTGAGAAGATTGGGACTATACTCTCTGGAGTTTAGAAGAATGAGAGGTGATCTCACTGAAACGAGGGGGATTGATAGAATAAATGTTGAGAGATTGTTTACTCTACCTGGAAAGTCTAGAACTAGGGGGCATAGTCTCAGGATAAATCATAAGACTGAGATGGCCAGGAATTTCTTCATTCAGTGTTATGAATCTTTGGAATTCTCTGCCCCAAAGGGCTGTGGGTGCTCAGTCATTGAGTGCGTTCAAGGCTGAGATAGAGAGATTTTTGGACTTCAGAAGAAACAAGTGATATGGGAATAGGGCAAGAAAGTGGAGTAGAAGATCAGTCATGGTCTTATTGAATGGTGGAGCAAGCTTGAGGGGCTACATGGCCTACCTTGCTCCTAATTCTTATGTTCTTATGAATGCCTTTTGGAAATCCAAATATACTACATCCACTGGTTTCCCCTTTATCTATCCTGCTAGTTACATCCTCATAAAACCGTGCTGACTCTGCCTAATGATACTATGATTTTCTAAATGCCGTTTTATCATTTCCTTAATAATGGATTCCAGCATTTTCCAGACATTAGACTAACTCGCCTGTAGTTCCCCGTTTTCTCTCTCCCTCCTTTCTTGAATAGCAGGATTACATTTGCTATCTTCCAATCTGCTGGGACTGTTCTAGAATCTAGGGAATTTTGGAAAATGACAACCAATGCATCCACTATCTCTGTAGCCACCTCTTTCAGACTCCTAGGATGTAGGCCATCAGGCCCATTGGATTGATCAGTTTTTAGTTAAGTTTAAGAGTCTAGTTTCTCAAATACTTTTTCTCTACTGATATTAATTACTTTGAGTTCTTCACTCAATAGCTCATTGGTTCCCCACTATTTTTGGTATGCTTATTGTGTCTTCTACTGTGAAGACAGATACAAAATATTTCTTTAAAGTCTGCCATTTCCTTGCTCCCCGTTAGAATATCTGTCTCAGCCGCCAAGGGACCAACTCTTACTTTTGCTACTCTCTTCAGTTTACACACTTGTAGAAGCTCTTACAATCTGTTTTTATATTTCTTGCTAGTTTACTCTCTCATTCCATTTTCTCCCTTATCATCAATTTTTGGTCATCCTTTGCTGGTTTCTAAAGCTCTCCCAATTCTCAGGTTTACTACTATTCTTTGCAACATTATAAGCCCCTTCTTTTAATCTAATACTATCCTTAACTTCTTTAATCACGATGGATCACTTTTCCTGTGGTGTTTTTATTTCTGAATGGAATGTATATTCGTTCAGAATTTTTGGATATTTCTTTAAATGTTTGTCACTGCTTATCAACCGTCATACCTTTTAATCTAATTTTACAATCTACTTTAGCCAACTCAGCACTCGTACCGATGTGATTGGCTTTATTTAAGTTTAAGAGTCTAGTTTCGGACTTAAGGATTTTACTCTCAAAATCAAGTGAAATTCTATCATTTTATCATCACTCTTCCCGAGAGGATCCTTTACTATGAAATTACTAATTAACCCTGTCTCATTACACAATACAAGATCTAAAATAGCCTGTTCCCTGGTTGGTTCCACGATGTTGTTCTAGGAAATTGTCTCGAATACATTCCATGAACTCGTTCTCCAGACTACCTTTGCCAATTTGTTTTGCCCAGTCTATATGAAGATTAAAGTTCCTCACAATTGTTGCATTACTTTCTCAATATTGTCCTTACATCATCTTTAATTATCAGGGCTACCTGCTTCTTTTCCATTCTGCCTGTCTTTTCGAAACGTCAAGTGCACTGGAATATTTAGTTCCCAACCCTGGTCACCTTGCAAGGTTTCCCCCTCGTGTTGGTTCTCTCACCAACTGCCGCAAACCCAGTCTGGCAGCTCTATCCTTCAGGACTCTGTCAGCTTGGTCACTAGTGATGCTGCCGAACCAGAGTACATTCTGTGCCCTTGCTGCCTCAGTGCTTCTTCCAAATGATGTTCAACATGGAAGAGTACTGATTCATTCTTGCCCAGGTTTGACCTAATGTCATGAGACTTCATGGGTTCTGGGGTCAATGTTGCGGACTCCCAGGCTTACTCCCTCCCGACTGTATACCACTGTGCCACCACCTCTGGTAGGTGTCCTCCATCTGCCTCAAATGGTTATCTAATCTTTCCTTAAAAGATGCAATGGTCTCAACCTCAATTACTCTGAGAAATTACTCGATGCCTAAAGACAGAAAGAACAAACTTGCATTTATATAGCGGCTTTCAGGAGGTACTGACCAGATAATCAGTTTTAGTGATGTTCATTGAGGGATAAATATTAGCCAGGAGAACTCCCCTGTTCTTCGTCGAATAGTGTCAGGGAATCTTTTACATCCACTAGACGGGCCATGGGTTAATGTCTCATCCGAAAGATGGCACCTCCAATGGTGCAACACTCTGTACTGCACTGAAATGTTACCCTGGATTATGTGGTCAGATCTCTGGAATAGGACTTAAATCCATAACCTTCTGACTCAGAGGCATGTGTGCTACCACTGAGTCAAGGCTGACACCTAACAACTCACTGTATAAAGAAATTGTTCCCAACCTCTCTCCTCATTCACAACTAACAATTTAAATTGATGATCCCTCATCACTTACTCTCTAGCCGGAAAATATCTTTCCCTATTTAACACCATAAAAACCTTTCACTATTTATAAGAACATTTCTATTAAATAAATCCAGTAGGAAATTCAGCAGCAATTTTTTTACTCAGTGCGTTCCATCTTCTCTATCACATGGAGTTATTTAGGTGAATAGCATAGATGCATTTAAGGGGAAGCTAGATAGTATAGGACGGAGAAAGGAATAGATGGTTATGCTGATTGGGCAACATGAAATATGGTGTGAGGAGGCTTATGTGGAACAAAAACACCAGCATTGATCAGTTGGGCCAAATGGCCTTTTCAGTGCTGTAAATTCTATGTAAAACTAGTCTGAGCTGTTCCTGAAATGGTCCCAGTATTTAAAGTCTCTCCTAATAACTATAGTTATAATAGTAAATCGAAGTAGCAGTTCTCTGTGGCTTTTAATGACCTTTGTGTAATACTTTTCTCATTTTGACTTTAAGCAAAGCTAATAAATTATTGTTTTCTGGGCATGTCACATGTTAAATTACAATAGGAATGCTCCCAGATACTTAGAAACATAGAAACATAGAAAATAGGTGCAGGAGTAGACCATTCGGCCCTTCTAGCCTGCACCGCCATTCAATGAGTTCATGGCTGAACATGCAACTTCAGTACCCCATTCCTGCTTTCTCACCATACCCCTTGATTCCCCTAGTAGTAAGGACTTCATCTAACTCCTTTTTGAATATATTTAGTGATGGTTATTTTGCTTCATGGACAAAGTCAAGTTTTGGTTCATTCGATGTAAAGCTTGTCTATGGAAGATGGCTTTAAGGGAAGCATGAGTAAAATTATTTTAATTGCTCCACCATTCGTGGCCATGCCTTCAGCTGCCAAGGCCCCAAGCTCTTGAATAGTCTCCCTAAACCTCTCCGCATCACTTCCCCTCTTTCCTCCTTTAAGATGTTCTTGTCATCTGCCCAAATATCTCCCCAAATGACCTCGCTGTCAAATTTTATTTTACAGCTCTCCTGTGAAGTGCCTTGGGACATTAAAGTTGTTGTTTGGAAGTAGCCCAAATCATAATCTCTGGAAATAATTACAAGGATATCATTGAATTATGGTTTACAAGGCACACCTGTGTAAGATACCAGAGGGCATCAGGCACCTGTGGAACCATACCCAGTGAGAACAGTAAGGGGGAGGGGAAATAAAGCACAGTTTAAAACACTAAAATATATAATCACACCAACAATGAAATGTTTGAATAAACAAATGTAAATGGCTTTTAAATGCCAGCAAAATAACCAAAATTATAATCTTTCATCAGCTATGTTTAAATCCCCACTTCTCAAATTTAAATCAATTCTGTAATACTGCATGCAACTGCCACGTTTACTTCGTAATGCATATTATACAACTTGGGTCCTTCCTTTCTTCTTTAAACATTTAACAATATTAATATTGCTTGTCATTGTACATTTAGAACATAGGTCCAGTGTGATACAAATTTAAGCATCCTGTGATGCTTGTGCACATAACTTGTGTCAGCTGTGTGGGTAGCATACTCGCCTCGGAGTCAGAAGGTTGTGGATTCAAGTCCCACTCCAGGAATTTGAGCACATAAAAATCGAGGCTGACACTCCAGTGCAGTGCTGAGGGAGTGCTGCACTGTCGGAGGTGCCATCTTTCAGATGAGACGTTAAACCGAGGCCCTATCTGCCCTCTCAGGTGGATATAAAAGATCCCATGGCAGTATTTTGAAGAAGAGCAGGGGAGTGATCACCAGTGTCCTGGCCAATATTTATCCTTCAATCAATATAACAAAAAAAAACAGATTATCTAGTGATTATCACATTACTGATTGCGGGGTTTGCTGTGCACAATTTGGCTGCCGTGTTTCCTACATTACAACAGTGACCACACTTCAAAAGTACTTAATTGGCTGTAAAGCGCTTTGCGACGTCCGGTGGTCGTGAAAGGCCCTATATAAATGCAAGTCTTTCTTTCTCTATCTTGATTTGTGTTTGCGGGACCTTGCTGTGCATGTACTGAGCTGCCATGTTTGCTTACATAACAGTGACTGGATTTCAAAGGTATATCATAGAAACATAGAAAATAGGTGCAGGAGTAGGCCATTCGGCCCTTCGAGCCTGCACCACCATTCAATAAGATTATGGCTGATCATTCCCTCAGTACCCCTTTCCTGCTTTCTCTCCATACCCCTTGATCCCCTTAGCCATAACTCCCTCTTGAATATATCCAATGAACTGGCATCAACAACTCTCTGCGGCAGGGAATTCCACAGGTCAACAACTCAGTGAAGAAGTTTCTCCTCATCTCAGTCCTAAATGGCCTACCCCTTATCCGAAGACTGTGTCCCCTGGTTCTGGACTTCCCCAACATCGGGAACAATCTACCCGCATCTAACCTGTCCCGTCCCGTCAGAATCTTGTATGTTTCTTTGCGATCCTCTCTCTAAACTCCAGTGAATACAGGCCCAGTTGATCCAGTCTCTCCTCATGTCAGTCCAGCCATCCCGGGAATTAGTCTGGTGAACCTTCGCTGCAACCCTCAATAGCAAGAACGTCCTTCCACAGACCAGTTCCAACTGTCACAGGAGAGAGAGTGGAGAGCACCAGTTCCAACTGTCACAGGACGGGAGAGTGGAGAGCACCAGTTCCCACTGTCACAGGACAGAGAGTGGAGAGCACCAGTTCCAACTGTCACAGGACGGGAGAGTGGAGAGCACCAGTTCCCACTGTCACAGGACAGAGAGTGGAGAGCACCAGTTCCCACTGTCACAGGACAGAGAGTGGAGAGCACCAGTTCCAACTGTCACAGGACGGGAGAGTGGAGAGCACCAGTTCCAACTGTCACAGGACGGGAGAGTGGAGAGCACCAGTTCCAACTGTCACAGGACGGGAGAGTGGAGAGCACCAGTTCCCACTGTCACAGGACAGAGAGTGGAGAGCACCAGTTGCAACTGTCACAGGACGGGAGAGTGGAGAGCACCAGTTCCCACTGTCACAGGACAGAGAGTGGAGAGCACCAGTTCCAACTGTCACAGGACAGAGAGTGGAGAGCACCAGTTCCCACTGTCACAGGACAGAGAGTGGAGAGCACCAGTTCCCACTGTCACAGGACAGAGAGTGGAGAGCACCAGTTCCAACTGTCACAGGAGAGAGAGTGGAGAGCACCAGTTCCAACTATCACAGGACGGGAGAGTGGAGAGCACCAGTTCCCACTGTCACAGGACAGAGAGTGCAGAGCACCAGTTCCAACTGTCACAGGACAGAGAGTGGAGAGCACCAGTTCCAACTATCACAGGACGGGAGAGTGGAGAGCACCAGTTCCCACTGTCACAGGACAGAGAGAGGAGAGCACCAGTTCCCACTATCACAGGACAGAGAGTGGAGAGCACCAGTTCCAACTGTCACAGGACAGAAAGTGGAGAGCACCAGTTCAAACTGTCACAGGACGGGAGAGTGGAGAGCACCAGTTCCAACTGTCACAGGACGGGAGAGTGGAGAGCACCAGTTCCAACTGTCGCAGGAGAGAGAGTGGAGAGCACCAGTTCCCACTGTCACAGGACGGGAGAGTGGAGAGCACCAGTTCAAACTGTCACAGGACAGAGAGTGGAGAGCACCAGTTCAAACTGTTACAGGAGAGAGAGTGGAGAGCACCAGTTCCAATTGTCACAGGACGGGAGAGTGGAGAGCACCAGTTCCAACTGTCACAGGAGAGAGAGTGGAGAGCACCAGTTCAAACTGTTACAGGACAGAGAGTGGAGAGCACCAGTTCAAACTGTTACAGGACAGAGAGTGGAGAGCACCAGTTCAAACTGTTACAGGAGAGAGAGTGGAGAGCACCAGTTCCAATTGTCACAGGACGGGAGAGTGGAGAGCACCAGTTCAAACTGTCACAGGAGCATCCAGTCGTGCCCCGGTAACTGCCCCCAAAGGAAGTGGAGTGTGGGAAATTGCACTCCGCTTCCATTGAGGGGTGGTAAGGCCAATTCTGCGGCGGGAGCAGGACTTCCACGTTGGGGGCTAAAATTTCCTGCCCCAGAAGGTTACCGCCCCCAAGATGGGAGCCTGTGGAGGGAGGCAGAGGGAAGATTATGGGAGACGGGGGCGGGGGATGGAGGGGAGAGTGGTGGAGGTGGGAGACGGAGAAACCAAGGGCGGGGGACAGGAGGGGCCACATTGCAGCGAAGGTCTGGGGGGGGGGGTGAAGTGTGTTGGAGGGGCGGGCCTGGGGGCTCTGTGCCTCGGTGCGGGGAGTGTTCGGAGTGGGGTGGACGGGTTGACTGCGCAGATGGCGGTTGGTGGATGTGGTGTGGTTGGCGTCGCGGGGGCGTGGCTCCGGGGTGGCCGGGGCCTCGACATCCGGGGGTGTTCGGCATTTGGGAAGGATTCTGATGGGATGGGGCGGGTTGGGTGCAGGGGGAGTGTTCCCGGTGTTGGGTGGGTCCGGAGCCGGGGGGTGGCACGCTCTTGGGATGGGGGGTAGGCTGTTTGGGGCTGGGATTGGGAGGGACTTCTTCACTCGGGGAGTTGTTGGCCTGTGGGGTTCCCTGCTGCGGTGGGTTGTTGATGTCAGTTCGTTGGATGTGTTCGGGAGGGAGTTGGATGTGGTCCTTGCGGCTGGGGCGGGGGGGGGTCGGGGGGGTGATCAGCAATGATTTTGTTGAATGGCGGTGCAGGCTCGAAGGGCCGAATGGCCTACTCCTGCACCTATTTCCTATGTTTCTATTAGGAAACCAAAACTGAACACAATGGGCCCAAGTTTCCACTTGATAAAAAACGAGCGCCCCTCCGAGCTGGGCGCCCGTTTTTCGCGCCTAAAACGGCGCCGGAAAAAAAACGAACGATTCTGGAGCGTTCTGCAGCTCCTTGTCTGTTTGGCGCGGCGCCCAGGGGGGCGGAGCCTACACTCGTGCCGATTTTGTAAGTGGGAGGGTACTATTTAAATTAGTTTTTTTCCTGCCGGCAACGCTGCACGTGCGCGTTGGAGCGTTCGCGCATGCTCAGTGTGAAAAAAACATTGGCACGCGGCCATTTTTGTAGTTCTTTGTAGCTGTTTAGTTTTTGAACATTTTTTAATAAAAGTACATTGCCATCAGCACAGAGGCTTCTTGTAGCAGTGAGAAGGGTGCAGGAAGCCTCAGAAAGTTGAGGCAGCCGTTTCCCGACGACCTCCCCCTTTTGCCGTCGGGAATTGGCTCCTCAATTTCTGAGGTTTCCTGCAGCCTTCTCCCTTTCCCGCCAGCCGTCTGGAACGGCTCCATTCCTCCCCGCGTTCGGTCGGCTCCCTTCCCCCCCACCGCGTTCAGTAGGCTCCCTCCTTCCCGCCCGCCCGCGTTCGGTCGGCTCCCTCGTTTTGTGAGGCTTGCTGCACCATTCTTCCTGGCTGAAGCACTTTCACACAGGTAGGAAGATGGTTTATTTAATCTTTTCTTTGCTTATAAATGTTTATTCAGGTTGGATTTATTTGTATAATATTTGTAGAAGTATAAATAAGGATTTATTGTAGAATTTAATGAGTTCCCTTCCCCTCCACCCCCCCCACCCACCTCGTTCTGGACGCCTGATTTGTAACCTGCGCCTGATTTTTTTAATGTGTAGAACAGGTTTTTTCAGTTCTACAAAAATCTTCACTTGCTCCATTCTACTTTAGTTTGGAGTACATTTTCACTGTGGAAACTTTCAAATCAGGCGTCAGTGGCCGGACACGCCCCCTTTTGAAGAAAAAATTCTGTTCCAAAGTAGAACTGTTCTACCTGACTAGAACTGCAGAAAAAAAATGTGGAGAATTGCAAATTCTAAGATAGTCCGTTCTCCACCAGTTGCTCCTAAAAATCAGGCGCAAATCATGTGGAAACTTGGGCCCTATATTCCAGGTGAGGCCTCACCATGGCCCTGTACAACTGCAGTAAGACCTCCCTGCTCCTATACTTAAATCCTCTAGCTATGAAGGCCAACAAACCATTTGCCTTCTTTACTGCCTGCTGTACCTGTATGCCAACTTTCAATGACTGATGAACCATAACACTCAGGTCTCGTTGCACCTCCCCTTTTCCTAATCTGCCACCATTCAGATAATATTCTGTCTTCGTGTTTTTGCCCCCAAAGTGGATAACCTCACATTTATCCACATTATACTGCATCTGCCATGCATTTGCCCACTCATCGAACCTGTCCAAGTCACCTGGCAGCCTCTTAGCATTCCCCTCACAGCTCACACCGCCACCCAGTTTAGTGTCATCTGCAAACTGATTGCAAAGTACTTTAGAGCATGAAACCATGATAAGGTGCTGTATAAACATAAGTTCTTTCTCTCTTTCATATGATTTACAGTCAATTCTTCTTGTTTAAATTTGGTATCACGCTGTAACCCGTGTGGCGTCTTTTATATTCAAAACAGTTCTAACTCAGAGTAGTTACACTCAAATTCAAGGCAGTGAGTTAGTTACATAATTTTTCAAGTTGCAATTACAACTAGATCAAAGAACCCAATATAAGGAGAACACTAAACAACCTCCACTTTAATTCTCACTACAACAAAAAACTAAATTATTCCTCTATATCGTAAAAATACAATACAAAGTATCTTTCCAACTTACTTTCAGCTGGCACTTGAGTTACAAATTTATTCTCACTCATTGAATTAATTAGATGTTCCCCATTCTCCACAGCAATTCCAGCTTGCAGTTAACACAGCACCAGCAAAAAGCAGATGAGGGACTTTCTAATATAGTTGACTTATGGAAATAAAAGCACGACCTTGCACTGCCTTGGAGGCGTCTTGTTTTACATGCAACTTCATACTTACCTCCAGAGGTTTTCGAAGATGGATCAACAGCTAGAACAGCAACTTTTTGACCCTTTCCTGTCAGCATCTTCCCAAATGTTTCAATAAATGTGGACTTCCCAGCACCAGGTGGACCAGACAGTCCTGAAGGGCAAACAAGTAAATTAAGTCACATAGTCTGGACTTGTTTCGAACACAAATGTGGCTTTAAATCATTGCTAAACTCTCCTCCACAGAGCACACACAGTTTTGAAGCATGTCATACAGATGATACTAGAAACTAAATCTTTTCACAAAAGAGAGCAAAATCTTTATATCATTTAATTTAGCAATACTGAATGAAATTGTTGTTGGAAAGGGGTAGGGAGCAAAATAATACCATTCCAGTGATTGTTTGGACATGGACTAGGCAAATGTTTTCAGTGTGATTAAAAACCCACTATGTACATAACTTATACATTGCCCCATTAGGTCATGTCCCCTCTTCACACTTCTGTATTGTCTTTCATAATCAATTAGTTTCAATATATAAAATTCAAAATGTGTGTGATGGCACACAATTCCAATCTTGTTCTCTGCCAGAAAAACAGTCTACCAGAAAAGTTGAACAGTTTAAATTGCTGGGTGATATAGGATTGGATTCCTCATTGGTAGACTGCCCATGGGTTGACAGCACATGAAGACAATGAATCAGTAACTGTGAATTTGGTCAGCAGAGACATTTAGAACCCAAACAAACATGGCAAGGTGCAGAAATGAGTAATAACAAAAAGGTCAAACTTTGCAATTTGAGTGAGATTCTTAGCAACAGCTCTACTATCAGTGCAGCAGCTTCTGGAGCGGACATATTCAAGCAGTGGCCACCCTGCCATTGAAATGTTTTGTAGACCTCATTTTCCTTGGACTTGATTGGTCTGCTGGAAGTGGGGTAGTCTCCAAGTGGAACCATTAAAAAAAAAGTACCAGAAGCAACCTCAGCCATAGGAAATCATGATAGTCATAAGGATCCTCCACTCAGAGCCTTCAGCCAAGCAGTTAAGCACAAAATGGAAACCCAGACTCGAGAATTTGACCAACTGAGCACCCGAGTGCACTTGATCGAGGAAGTGCATGAAGGACTGAGCCAAGGGAGGTGGGGGAGATCCAGATCTATAGTATGCAAAAGAGGATGTTGAGATTCCTTTATGGTCAGAGCGATCATCCTCATAGTAACACTCTCCAGGGTAAAGGTCCAAGCAATCAGAAGATTCTTCAAATTACAGGCTACCAGCAGTCTCGTGCAAAGGGGCAAAGCAGTGGTGAAGTGCTGATAAATACTGAGCAATGTATCTTGGAAGATCAAACTGATCGACACCTACCAGTCCTGACCTATCAACATCAAGCTATGCTGATCAGCCAAAGTTCTCACACCGGGTGTTGGCGATCACGGGCATAAATGTCAAGAGGGTGGGGTGGCTTGACCCATCCACCTCCACGGGAGGTGTGTGGGGTTGCTGACCCATCCACCTCCACGGGAGGTGTGTGGGGTTGCTGACCCATCCACCTCCATGGCACGAACCTGGTATTGCAGTACTTCCAGGAACGGTGCAGTGGCTCTCGGCCTTTTGGCTAAGAGCATTGGCGCAGAGTGATCCTTGATGTGTGCAAGGTGACCTCTGGCGTTTGTGATTTGACAAAGAATTGGAAAGATTGGCTACGAATTTTTAAAAAAAATCTCAAGTGCAACCAGGATCGGCTCCACAGGGATAGCCACCTCACCCCATCTGAGCAACCATACCCCGTTAGAGCCGTTGCCTGCTGCCAGGATGGGGGGGAAGAAAATAAATCTGTTTAATGTCTAGTTTGATCTGTCGCTGCTAACAATTAACACGGCTTCATTCGTTTTAACGGCCTGGCAATTTGTGCAACTATTGCTCAACATCACTAACTGGCACCGACTTCCCGGTTGTTAAAAGGCCGCTGGCTCGGTACTGACCCACTCTGAAGGCCAGTGGCTTCCCTCCATTCGAACGCTCTCGCTCCCTCTGACAGGCCACTACTCTCTGCAGCAGTAGCTGAGCCAAGCACTTCTTGTGTTTGTGAGATGATTCCACTAGGGTGATGGCCTCGGCCAGGCAGGACCTCTGTCCGTCCAACAGTCCGCCGCCCAGCCGGTCGAGCAGCCGCCGCTCCCACTCCGACAGCGTTTCGGCCAGCAGCTGCTGCTCGCGCGCCGCCACCTCCATGCTCAGGCCCCGGGGCTCCGCTCCCGGCACCGCGGGTTGACGGCTCC
This sequence comes from Pristiophorus japonicus, assembly GCF_044704955.1. Lineage (NCBI taxonomy): Eukaryota > Metazoa > Chordata > Chondrichthyes > Pristiophoridae > Pristiophorus > Pristiophorus japonicus. The sequence continues at coordinate 48,799 of NW_027250795.1, read as the reverse complement.
GGCTCCGGCTCGCGGCGCTGCCCATACGCGCGGACATGAAGCGGCCGCCCGCCGGGCCCATGCGGGCCACCCGGCTCAGGCGCCATGGCAACGTTCCAGTGCGCACCGATCTCAAACTGTGCCGCGCCGCGAGAGCCCAACGGCTCCACCACAAGGCCGAGGGCGGCGGCCACACCGCCATCGACATCCGTTAAAGGCAGAGTCGGCGAGATCCCAGTTTATATCGCCGCCAACATATTTTAAGTGACGGTGCTTTTCATTTTTTTTTTAAAAAAAGGTACACTTGGAGGTGGGTAAACAATGTGGTCTGCTAACTCAAGCCAACTGTTTTTTTTTTCAACCCTTATTCGGTCACTGCTATATTACATAGCAAAGAAAGAAAACACCACAGCTCAGCAAGCTGCCTTTCACCCACCCCACCCCCTGCCTTTCACCGGTTTCTGGCACATGGATCGCTATCCACTGTACGCATGCGTATCAGGCATTGGTTTTAAGAACGGTTTAAGCCATCCTTGAGCAGCAACAACAACAACAACTTGTATTTATATAGCGCCTTTAACGTAGTAAACCCTCCTAAGGTCCTTTATAGTGTTCTAAACAAAAATCTGATACCAAACCACATAAGGAGAAATTAGGGTAGACAACTAAAAGCTTGGTCAAAGGGATAAAGAAAGACTTACATTTATATAGTGCCTTTCATGACCACTGGATGTCTCAAAGCGCTTTACAGCCAATGAAATATTTTTGGAGTGTAGTCACTGTTGTAATGTGGGAATCGCAGCAGCCAACTTGCGCATAGCAAGCTCCCACAAACAACAATGTAATAATAACCAGCTGAACTGTTTTTGTTATGTTGATTGAGGGATAAATATTGGCCAGGACACCAGGGAATAATTCCCCTGCTTTCCTCCGAAATAGTGTCATGGGATCTTTTACATCCACCTGACAGGGCAGACGGGGGCTCGGTTTAAGGTCTCATCAGAAAGGCAACACCTCCAACAGTGCAACACTCCCTCAGCACACACTGGAGTGTCAGCCTAGATTTATGTGTTTTGAGCAGCGTCTTAAAGAGGTGGTAAAACACCTAATTTTGTTGGAGCAAAGTATTGGAATCTTGGCTCAGTTGGAAGATTATGGATCAAACCCCAGTACAAGGCTTGAGCACAAAATCTAGGCTTTTCAGTTTAATCATAGAATCATAGACGTTTACAGCATGGAAATCTAGGGTCTTAAGAGAAGTAGCAGCAGGGATAGTGGATGCATTGGCTGTAATTTACCAAAATTCCCTGGATTCTGGGGAGGTCCCAACAGATTGGAAAACTGCAAATGTAATGCCCCTATTTAAAAAAGGAGGCAGACAAAAAGCAGGAAACTATAGACCAGTTAGCCTAACATCTGTGGTTGAGTCCATTATTAAAGAAGCAGTAGCAGGACATTTGGGAAAGCATAATTCGGTCAGGCTGGATTTATGAAGGGGACAAGTTTGACAAATTTGCTGGAATTATTTGAGGATGTAACGAACAGGGGAACCAGTGGATGTGATGTATTTGGACTTCCAGAAGGCATTTGACAAGGTGCCACATAAAAGATTACTGCACAAGATAAAAGTTCATGGGGTTGGGGGTAATATATTAGCATTGATAGAGGATTGGCTAACTAACAGAAAACAGAGAGTCGGGATAAATGTTTCATTCTCGGGTTGGCAACCAGTAACTAGTGGGGTGCCACAGGGATCAGTGCTGGGACCCCAACTATTTATAATCTATATTAACAACTTGGAAGAAGGGACTGAGTGTATCCAAGTTTGCTGACGATACAAAGATGGGAGGAAAAGCAATTTGTGAGGAGGACACAAAAAACTGCAAAAGGACATAGACAGGCTAAGTAAGTGGGCAAAAATTTGGCAGATGGAGTATAATGTTGGAAAGTGTGAGGTCATGCACTTTGGCAGAAAAAAATCAAAGAGCAAGATATTATTTAAATGGAGAAAGATTACAAAGTGCTGCAGTACAGCGGGGCCTGGGGGTACTTGTGCATGAAACACAAAAGGTTAGTATGCAGGTACAGCAAGTGATCAGGAAGGCCAATGGAATCACGGCCTTTATTGCAAGGGGGATGGAGTATAAAAGCAGGGAAGTCTTGCTACAGTTATACAGGGGGTTGGTGGGGCCACACCTGGAATACTGCGTGAAGTTTTGGTTTCCATATTTACGAAAGGATATACTTGCTTTGGAGGCAGTTCAGTGAAGTCTCACTAGGTTGATTCCGGAGATGAGGGGGTTGACTTATGAGGAAAGGTTGAGTAGGTTGGGCCTCTACTCATTGGAATTCAGAAGAATGAGAGTTGATCTTATCGAAACGTATAAGATTATGAGGGGGCTTGACAATGTGGATGCAGAGAGGATGTTTCCACGAATAGGGGAGACGAGAACTAGGGGGCATAATCTTAGAATAAGGTTATGCTCATTTAAAACTGAGATGAGGAGGAATTTCTTCTATCAGAGGGTTGTAAATCTGTGGAATTCATTGCCTCAGAGAGGTGTGGAAGCCAGGACATTGAATAAATTTAAGACAGAGTTAGACAGCTTCTTAACCGATAAGGGATATGGAGAGCGGACAGGGAAGTGGACCTGAGTCCATGATCGGATCAGCCATGATCGTATTAAATGGCGTAGCAGGCTCGAGGGGCCATATGGCCTACTCCTGCTCCTGCTCCTATTTCTTATGTTCTTATGAAAGGAAGCCATTTCGGCCCATCGTGTCCATGCCGGCCAACAAGAGGCTATCCAGCCTAATCCCACTTTGCAGCTCTCGGTCCGTAGCCCTGCAGGTTACAGCTCTTCAAGTGCACATCCAAATACTTTTTAAATGTGGTGAGGGTTTCTGCCTATACCACCCTTTCAGGCAGTGAGTTCCAGATCCCCACAAACCTCCGGGTGAAGAAATTTCCCCTCAAATCCTCTCTAAACCTTCTACCAATTATTTTAAATTTATACCCCCTGGTTGTTGACACCTCTGTTTAAAGAAGAAAAGAATAGCTAAGATTCTCCACTCCAGGCAAAACCTCATAAATCTCCTCTGTACCCTCTCCAGTGCAATCACATCCTTCCTGTAATGTGGTGACCAGAACTGTACGCAATGCTCTAGCTGTGGCCTAACTAGTGTTTTATACGGTTCAAGCATAACCCCCCTACTCTTGTATTCTATGCCTCGGCTAATAAAGGCAAGCATTCCATATGCCTTCTTAACCACCTTATCTACCTGGCCTGCTACCTTCAGCGATCTGTGGACATGCACTCCAAAGTCCCTTTGTTTCTCTACATTTCTCAGTGTCCTCCCATTTAATGTGTATTCCCTTTCTTTGTTAGCCCTCCCTAACCCCAACAGCGACAGACCGGAACGCCGCACCGCTGTAGTTGCCCAGGAACTTTGATATCAATGCTTTGATATCAACATCGCCGCCCAAAGCGAGACCCGGTGTCAGGGGAAGGCCAGCTCAAGGAACAAGGTGCAGGTTACACCTTCTTCTGGAAAGGGAAACCAGAGGCAGAACGCTGCCTTCATGGAATCGGCTTCCCCATCAAAACGAGCTGGTCGACTGCCTCAAAGACTCCCCCTGCGAGGCTAACGAACGCTTCATGACGCTTCAACTCATCCTATCCCGGAACCAGTGCACCACAGTCATCAGTGCTTACGCCCCAACACTCGATGCAACAGAAGAGGCCAAAGAGGGTTTTTACTCCAATCTCGAAAAATCCCTGACCTGTGTCCCCGTGGGTGACAAACTGATCCTCCTCGGCAACTTCAACACCAGGGTCGGTAAGAATACAGACCTCTGGGGAGATGTGATTGGCAGAGAGGGGGTAGGGAAAGCCAACTCCAGCGGTACCTTACTCCTGACAAAATGTCTAGAGCATGAACTTATCACCAACACCTTGTTCTGACAGAGGGACAAATACAAGGCATCGTGACAACACCCTCGCTCCAAACACGTCATCGTCCGAGCCAGGGATTGCAAGGATGTGCGCATCACCCGTGCCATGACAGGAGCTGACTGTTATGTATGTAAACCTGTAAATATCATGTCTAACCACCAGAGGGCTTATCCCCTGGAGTCCTACAATCCCTTGGGAGCACCTGTATATAAGGAGACCTCACAGACTGGAGAGGCACTCTGAGATCTCTAATAAAGGACTACGGTCACACCCTGCAGTATCTGGTGTGACGCTTTATTCAAGACATAACAACTGGCGATGAGATACAAATGACGAACCCCACCACAACAAGGCAGAGAACCGTGGAGAAGAATCAAGGCATCCTGGAGAAATTTTCGAAGGGAGATGATTGGGAAACCTTTGTGGAGCAACTCGACCAATACTTCTTGGCCAACGAGCTGGAAGGAGAAGCAAATGCTGCCAAACGAAGGGCGATCCTCCTCACCATTTGCGGGGCACCAACGTATGGCCTCATGAAAAATCTGCTCACTCCAGCGAAACCCACAGACAAGTCGTACGATGAGCTGTGCACACTGGTCCAGGACCATCTGAACCCGAAGGAAAGTGTTCCGATGTCGAGGGATCGATTCTACACGTACAAGATATCTGAAGGCCAGGCAGTGGCGAGATACGTCGCCGACCTAAGTATCCTTGCAGAACACTGCGAATTTGAAGGACACTTGGAGCACATGCTCAGGGACTTCTTTGTATTTGTCATTGGCCATGAAGTAATACTTTGCAAACTTTTAACTGTAGAGACCCCAACCTTGAGTAAAGCCATAGCGATAGTCCAGGCGTTTATCGCCACGAGTGAAAATATCAAACAAATTTCACAGCACACGAGTGCTGCTGCAAGTACTGTGAACAAAGTAATGTTGTTTTCGAATCGAAATGTAAAAGGCAGGGCTTACACGCCTGCAGCTGCACGTTCGCAGATGACTCAGAGTCCACCATCAAGGGTGGTGATTACAAGGCAATTAACACCTTGTTGGCGCTGTAGGGGTAATCATCGTTTCCATTCATGCCGCTTTAAAGGATACATTTGCAAGGGCTGTGGAACAATTGGATACCTCCAACGCATGTGCAGGCGAGCTGCAAACCCTGCTAATCCTGCAAACAACCATGTTGCAGAGGAGGACAGATCCACGGTGGATCACGATGAACCAGAGACTCAGACCAAGGAGGCAGAGGTATATGGGGTGCACACATTTATCACGAAGTGTCCCCCGATAATGCTGAAGGTTGAATTAAATGGACTCCCGGTGTCCATGGAGCTGGACACGGGCGCACACTCGTCCATAATGAGCAAAAAGACTTTCGATAAATTGTGGTGCAGCAAGGCCTCAAGGCCAGTCCTGTCTCCCATTCGTACTAAACTGAGAATGTACACAAAGGAACTGATTCCCGTAATCGGCAGTGCTATCGTAAAGGACTCCTATGATGGAGCGGTGCACGAGTTACCACTCTGGGTGGTACCAGGCGATGGTCCCACGCTGTTCTGCAGGAGCTGGCTGGGAAAGATATGCTGGAACTGGGACAACGTCCAAGTACTTTCGTCTGTTGACGACACCTCATGTGCCCAGGTCCTAAACAAATTCCCCTCGCTGTTCGAACCAGGCATCGGGAAGTTCCAAGGTTCAAAAGTGCAGATCCATTTGATTCTGAGGGCGTCACCCATCCATCACAAGGCGAGAGCGGTACCGTACATGATGAGGTAGAGCGTGGAGATCGAACTGGACAGGCTGCAATGAGAAGGCATCATTTCGCCGATCGAATTCAATGAGTGGGCCAGTCCGATTGTTCCAGTCCTCAAGGCAGACGGCACCGTCAGAATCTGTGGTGATTATAAAGTAACTATCAATGGTTTCTCACTGCAGGATCAATACCCGCTACCAAAGGCAGATGACCTATTTGCGACGCTGGCGGGAGGGAAAACGTTCATGAAGCTGGACTTGACCTCGGCCTACATAACGCAGGAGCTGGAGGAATCATCGAAAGGCCTCACCTGCATCAACACGCACAAAGGTCTCTTCATTTACAACAGATGCCCATTTGGGATTCGATCGGCCGCGGCGATATTCCACAGAAACATGGAAAGCTTGCTGAAGTCGGTCCTGCACACCGTGGTCTTCCAGGACGACATCTTGGTTACAGGTCGAGACATCGTCGAGAACCTGCAGAACCTGGAGGAGGTTCTTAGTCGGCTTAATCGTGTGGGGCTCAGGCTAAAATGCTCAAAGTGCATTTTCCTGGCACCTGAAGTGGAGTTTCTGGGGAGAAGAATCGCGGCGGACTGCATCAGGCCCACCAATTCGAAGACCGAGGCAATCAAGAACGCACCGAGACCACAGAACGTGATGGAGCTGCGGTCGTTTCTCGGACTCCTGAACTATTTTGGTAACTTCTTACCGGGTCCTAGCACATTGTTAGAACCCCTGCACTCTTTACTGTGTAAAGGAGATGAATGTGTATGGGGTAAAAGCCAAGAAAATCCCTTTGAGAAAGCTAGGAAGCTGTCATGTTCAAACAAATTGCTTGTGTTGTATGATCCATGTAAACGTTTGGTACTAGCATGTGATGCGTCGTCATATGGGGTCGGGTGTATTGCAACAAGCTAATGAATTTGGGAAATTGCAACTGGTTGCTTATGCATCCAGAAGTCTGTCTAAGGCCAAGAGGGCCTACAGTATGATCGAAAAAGAAGCGTTAGCATGTGTTTACAGGGTAAATAAAATGCATCAATATCTGTTCGGGCTCAAATTTGAATTGGAAACTGACCCTAAGCCGTTTATATCCCTCTTTTCTGAAAGCAAGGGGATAAATATGAATGCATCGGCCCGCATCCAGAGATGGGCACTCACGTTGTCCGCATACAACTACGCCATCCGTCACAGGCCAGGCACAGAAAACTGTGCCGATGCTCTCAGTAGGCTGCCATTGCCCAACACAGGGGTGGAGATGGCACAGCCCGCAGATTTAGTTATGGTAATGGAAGCATTCGAGAGTGAGCAATCACCTGTTACCGCCCGACAGATTAGAACCTGGACGAGCCAGGACTTAGTGTCCTTAGTAAAAAACTGTGTGCTCCACGGGAGTTGGTCGAGTGTCCCGTTAGAGATGCAAGAGGAAATAAAGCCGTACCAGCGGCACAAAGATGAAATGGCTATACAGGCAGACTGCCTCCTATGGGGCAATCGAGTAGTGGTACCAAAAAAGGGCAGGGACACTTTCATTAGTGATCTCCGCAGCACCCACCCAGGCATTGTAATGATGAAAGCGATAGCCAGATCCCACGTGTGGTGGCCCGGTATCGATGCAGACTTAGAGTCTTGTGTGCACAAATTTAATATATGTTCACAGTTAAACAATGCACCCAGGGAGGCGCCTCTAAGTTTATGGTCCTGGCCCTCCAAACCGTGGTCCATGGTCCATGTCAACTATGCAGGCCCATTCTTGGGAAAAATGTTCTTGGTGGTTGTAGATGCGTACTCCAAATGGATTGAATGTGTGATAATGTCGGCAAGCATGTCCGCTGCCACCATTGGCCTATGGGCCATGTTTGCCACGCACAGCCTGCCTGATGTCCTTGTAAGTGACAATGGGCTGTGCTTTATCAGTGCCGAGTTCAAGAAGTTCATGACCTGCAATGGGATCAATCATGTCACATCTGCCCCGTTTAAACCAGCGTCCAATGGTCAGGCAGAACGAGCAGTTCAAACAATCAAGCAGAGCTTGAAAAGAGTAACCGAAGGCTCACTGCAGACTCGCTTATTCCAAGTCCTGTTTAGTTACCGCACAAGATCCCACTCGTTCACTGGGGTCCCTCCCGCTGAACTGCTCATGAAAAGGGTACTTAAGACAAGGCTCTCGTTAGTACACCCTGATCTACATGAACAGGTAGAGAGTAGGCGGCTTCAACATCATACATATCATGATCGCGCAAATGTGTCACGCAAAATTGAGATAAACGATCCTGTATTTGTGTTGAACTATGGACAAGGTCCCAAATGGCTTCCTGGCACTGTTTTGGCCAAAGAGGGGAGTAGAGTGTTTGTGGTCAAACTCTCAAATGGAGTCACCTGCAGGAAACACTTGGACCAAACCAACCTCAGATTTACGGACTATCCAGAACAACCCACAATAGACTCCACCTTTTTCGACCCTCCAACACACACACAAGTGGCAACCGACCCAGCGGTTGACCACGAAGCAGAACCCATCACCCGCAGCAGCCCTGCAGGACTCACCACCCCCAGAAGCCCAGCGAGGGCCCAACAAACAACTCACCAAAACCAGCATTTGCACCGAGACGATCAACCAGGGAAAGAAAGGCCCCAGATCGACTCACCTTGTAAATAGTTACACTATTGTCTTTGGAGGAGTGTTGTTATGTATGTAAACCTGTAAATACCATGTCTAATCACCAGAGGGCTTATCCCCTGAAGTCCCAAGGGATCCCACAAACCCTTGAGAGCACCTGTAAATAAGGAGGCCTCACAAGCTGGAGAGGCACTCTGAGATCTGTAATAAAGGACTACAGTCACAACTTACTTTGAGTATGCAGTTTCTGGTCTGACTCTTTATTCAAGGCATAACACTGACGACTGCTGGATGGACCACTGCCTAATCTGATCCATCATTGACATCAACATAGCCCCAAAGCGAAGGGAGCAGCAGAAGCAGTGTCGCAAAAAAGTCAATGCCGGGGCACTTAAGGACCCAGCTAAGAGAGCCCTTTACAGTCAGCACCTCACAGCTAACCTGGCGTGCCTTGATGACCCCGAGACGCAGAATTCCCACAGCGCTTGGTCTGCCCTCCAGGCCTCCATAACCAGTGTCTGCAAAGAGACGCTCGGTCACTCAACCAGGAAACACCAGGACTGGTTTGATGAGAATGATCAGGAGATTCAAGAGCTAATAGATTGCAAGTGCAGGGCATTTCTGTGCCTTAAACAGCAACCCAACTCGGGAGCAGCAAAGCAGCAATACAGACGGCTAAGGTCCAACAAAAAACCCGGGACCTAAAGAATAGATGGTGGATGGAGAAAGCACAGGAGATACAGCAGCTGGCCGACAGCCATGATGTGCGAGGATTCTTCATCGCAGTTAAGGTCAGCTACAGTCCAAACACCCAAGGACCCACCCCGCAGCTGGCCAAGAACAGGGAAACATTCATCAAGGACACCGAGGCAGTCAGGACCCGCTGGAAGGAGCACTTTGAAGATCTTCTCGATCGAGACTCTGCCTTTGATTCAAGTGTTCTCAACTCCATTCCGCAGCATGCTACCCACCACCACCTCAGTGAGACCCTAATGCTGCACGAGGTAGAAAAGGCCATAAGACAGCTAAAAAACAAGGCTATGGGAGTGGATGGAATCCCTGCTGAGGCACTGACGTATGGCGGAGAGGCACTGCTGGCGCGAATACACAACCTAATCTGTCTCATCTGGAGGGAGGAGAGCATGGCGGGAAATCTTAGAGATGCAGTGATCGTGACCATCTTTTAAAAAGGGGACAAGTCCGACTGCGGCAACTACAGAGGAATCTCACTGCTGTCGGCCACTGGGAAAGTCGTCGCTAGAGTCCTCCTCAACCGTCTTCTCCCCGTGGCCAAGGAGCTCCTCCCGGAGTCGCAGTGCGGATTTTGTCCCTTCCGGAACACAATGGACATGATTTTTGCAGCGCGACAGCTGCAGGAAAAATGCAGGAAAAGCCCTTATACATGGCCTTCTTCGAACTTACAAAGGCCTTTGACACTGTCAACCGTGAGGGTCTATGAAGCGTCCTCCTCTGTTTTGGATGCACCCAAAAGAACGTCACCATCCTCCGCCTGCTCCACGACAACATGCAGGCCATGATCCTTACCAACGGATCCATCACAGACCCAATCCACTTCGAGACCGGGGTCAAGCAGGGTTGCGTCATCGCCCCAACCCTCTTCTCAATCTTCTTTGTTGTCATGCTCCACCTCACAGTTGAAAAGCTCCCCGCTGGAGTGGAACTAAACTACAGAACCAGTGGGAAGCTGTTCAACCTTCGCCGTCTCCAGGCCAGGTCCAAGACCACTCCAACCTGGTTTAACATCTCATCGTAAAACGGCACCTCCGACAGTGCAGCACTCTCTCAGCACTGCACTGGAGTGTCAGCCTAGATTTATGTGCTCAAGTCCCTGGAGTGGAAATTGAACCCACAACCTTCTGACTCAGAGGCAAGTGTGCTACCCACTGAGCCACAGCTGACATTTTGCCCCCTAGTTATTGACCTCTCTGTTAAGGGAAATAGGCCCTTCCTATCCACTCTATTTAGGCCCTGTTATATATGCATGTTAATGTATGTACTGTAACACCTGACCACTGGATGTACCTTCACCCTGTATACACTTTACCTGTACCACCAGAAGGTGCTGCTGCTGGAGACCTAAGGGTCACCTGTATACTGCAGGTAACCAAGTATAAAAGGGAGCTCACCTCTTGGTGTCCTCACTCTAGGGGTTGCAATAAAGGACTAAGGTCACGACTGTTCAAGTACTACACCGTTACCTCGTGGAATCATTATTAGAGTGCTAACATATACAACAACTGGTGACGAGGTTACGAATTTCCACGCTCAATATGTCTAACCTAAGCAACTTCCAACAATTCACTGATGGGGAAGATTGGGATGCCTTTGTGGAAAGGCTAGAACACTTTTTCATCACGAATGACCTGGCTGTGGACTCACCGGCCTCGCTGGCGAACAAGCCTGCTAGCCCCAGCGAAGATAACAATCAAGACCTATGTGGAGCTCGTAACTTTAATGCAAGAGCAACTCAAACCCAAAGAGCGCATCCTCACAGCCAGGCCACGGTTCTACACCTACCGGTGGCCCGAAAGCCAAGAAATTGCTAAATATGCTGCAGATCTGAGAAGATTGGTTGCACCATGTGATTTTGGTGACCACCTCACCGAAGCATTAAGGGACATCTTTGTTATTGGAATCGGCCACAAGGGCCTCCTCCATAAACTGCTCTCTGCGGACACTACGGTCACCCTGCAGAAGGCAATCAAAGTGAGCCAGGCATTCATGATTTCGGTCTGTGACTCCAAACAGATGATGACTCACACCCAGGACTCTAACCCGATGAGTACAGTGAATCAAATGGCGACTTTCAGAGGCAAGACTGCTGCCCCAAGTCCCGCAACCTTGAGTCCGCCACATGGGGCCAACCGGCTAGCCCCGTGCTGGCGCTGTGGAGGAAACCACAGGGCCCACCAGTACCGATACAAAGACCAAACCTGCAAAGGCTACAACACTAAAGATCACCTTCAGCGAATGTGTAGAAGAAATTTTACTCACCGAGTCGCTGAAGAGTTGGCCAATCACCTGGGCTCCAGCGCTGATGAAGACAAAGCTGCTCAGCCACGGAAGAGGAGTATAGAATATATATCTGCTCCACCGAGAGTTCCCCGTGGAAAATGGAAGTAGAAATCAACGGGGTTCCAGTCTCGATGGAGATCGACACAGGGGCGAGCCAGTCGTTGATGAATCAGACGGCCTTTGAGAAACTCTGGGACAACCCCGCCAAACGACCCAAAATGTCCCCAATCCAGGCAAAGCTGCTCACCAACACAATAGGCACCATCCCAGTCGTTGGCAGCGTGGAGGTCCAGGTATCCCATGGCGGTGCGATGCACAAGCTTCCCTTGTGGATCGTTGCCGGTGATGGTCTAACGCTGCTGGGAAGAAGATGGATGAAGCAAGTCCAAATCTGTCGGAGTGATGAAGACCTCCGGGCCCCAGCGATCGACATCCTACACAGCCCCAAACTTGGATCCATTGCAGCACCTGAAATTCCTACCGTCCGACTCGACTGCGTGCCGACGACACAGACTGCACAACTCAGCGGTGAGATGATCCAACCTGAACGACCAGACCTCACCTTCCGGGCTCCAGTGGCAGGACTCCGAGGGAAGAAGATCGGCGCAGAAGGTAGATTCCCGGCGTCCGTGGCAGAACCTGGGGAAAGAAGGATCACCACAGCCTACCTCGTGGAGAGGAAGAAGATGGCACCCGCACCATGAGGCAAAGCACCTGGAATCAAGATGGCTGCGACCAGACCATGAGGGGCAGCGTTGAGGGAGCAACACATGTTACCGAACGCCGAACCGGATTGGGGTAAAGATTGCAAGGCCCTCTGAAAGGAGACCGTAACCCAAAACAATTAAAGGACAGTTCCACTCTTGGCACAGCGATGCTGGTGATATTAACGATAAAAATGTAATAAATGAATGCAGGTATATAAATGTACTGTTGAATGGTGATGCCGGCAATGCCAATGGGAGAAATGTAACGAATGCTTCAAAAAGTGATGTAAGTGACAAGTTTGTACTGTTGAACAGTGATGCCAGTAATGCTAACGTGACAAATGTAACCGACAAAGGCAGATATCCAAATGTAACCCTGTACAGAGATAGCACACAAGAAAGCGTTGTAAGTGACATGTGAAAGTGTAAAGAGATATAACAATGTCGAGTCAGCTAGTTGCGATTGGAGCCAATGTGTAATATATGCTAATGATAGAATGAGAAATGATACCGGGTTCTACATGTGTACTGACAATGCCAAAGATAACCCCCCCGTGGGAAAACACCCAGGTCCAGCGGGCTACCTGATCATGTAGCCTGCGCTTCCGGGACCAATGTGATGCCCCAGGAAGGGTTCACACACTCCAGTGGGAGCATACCCAACGCAGGGACATCGGTCAATGGGCAGCACAGCCATCACCTGCCCCTGGCAACCTGCCCCAGATCAGCCCTACCCCCCTGGCCACCAGGGCCAGCACCGGGAGCAAGAGGCCAGAATCCTCCAGCTTTCTCGGTGGAACCTGGGATGACCAGACTTCCACCACCAATGGAGGACAAGAAGGCCACACCAATCTGTGGCCCTGCCCACCACTAAACGCCACCACCCACCCATTCAACAATGTATGTACCTTACCCATAACAACATGTACTTGCTCCATCACTGCGGAATCCTCCAACAGTGACACCCACATGGTCTATGTATGGGGGGGGGGAAATGGATGTGTGCAGCCACGAATACATGGATCACACCCGGCACCCACACAACCCTCACCACAACCCCCCACCATCCACTAATGATCACGTCCCCATGTCATGGCAATAAGGACTTGGGAAAGGCTTAGGGGGAGTGTTGTGTTGTTATATATGCATGTTAATGTATGTACTGTAACACCTGACCACTGGATGTAGCTTCACCCTGTATACACTATACCTGTACCACCAGAGGGTGCTGCTGCTGGAGACCTAGGGGTCACCTGTACACTGCAGGTAACCAAGTATAAAAGGGAGCTCACCTCTTGGTGTCCTCACTCTAGGGGTTGCAATAAAGGACTAAGTTCACTACTGTTCAAGTATTATACCTTTATGTCGTGGAGTCGTTATTAGAGTGCTTGCATATACAACAGGCCCCTCATAATTTTACAGCACCCTCAGGTACTGTCCCCCTCTCTCTCAAATCTGCCGTCATCACCCCTCTCCTCAAAAAAACAATCCTCAACCCCTCCATCCTTCCAAACTCCAGCCCTATCTCCAACCTCTCTCTCCTCTCCAAAGTCCTTGAATGTGTTGTCGCCTCTCAAATCTGTGCCCATCTTTCCCACAATTCTATGTTTGAATCCATCCAATCCGGTTTCCACGCCTGCCACAGTACCGAAATGGCTCTCATCAAAGTCACAAATGACACCCTTGATCACTGTGACAAAGGCAAACTATCCCTTCTTGTATTTCTTGACTTGTCTGCAGCCTTTGTTACAGTTGACCACTCTATCCTTCGCCAACGCCTCTCCACCGTCGTCCAACTGGGTGGGACTGAACTCGCCTGGTTCCATTCTTATCTATCTAATCATAGCCAGAAAATCACCTGCAACGGCTTCTCTTCCTACTCCCGCATCGTTACCTCTGGTGTCCTCCAAAGATCAATCCTTGGCCCCCTCCTATTTCTCATTTATACGTTGCCCCTTGGCGACATTATCCAAAAACACAGAGTCAGTTTCCACATTTACGCTGATGACACCCCGCTCTACCTCACTACCACTTCTCTCGACTCCTCCACTGTCTCTAAATTATTAGACTGCTTTGCCAACATCCAGTTCTGGATGAGCAGAAATTTTCTCCAATTGAACATTGGGAAGACCGAAACCATTGTTTTTGATCCCCGCCACAAACTCAGTTCCCGAGCCACTGACTCCATCTCTCTCCCCAACTTCTATCTGAGGCTGAACCACACTGTACGCAACCTTGGTGTCATATTTGACCCTGAAAAGAGCTTTCAATCACATATCCGCAGCATAACTAAGGTCGTCTATTTCCACCTCCATAACATCGCCCATCTCCGCTCTTCCCTCAGCCCATTTGCTGCTGAAGCCCTCATCCAGGTCTTTGTTACCTCTAGACTTGACTGTTCCAATGCACTCCTGGCTGGCCTCCCACTTTCTACCCTACATAAACTAGCGGTGATCCAAAACTCGGTTGCCCGTGTCCTAACTTGCACCTAATCAGTCCCGCTCACCCATCACCCCTGTGCTCGCTGACCTACATTGGCTCCTGGTTAAGCAACACCTCGATTTCAAAATTCTCATCCTTGTTTTCAATCCCTCCATGGCCTCACCCCTCCTATTTCTATAATCTCCTCCAGCCCCATAACCCCACTGAGATGTCTGCGCCTCTTTATTCTGCCCTCTTGAGCATCCCTGATTGTAATCATACAACCATTTTTGGCCATGCCTTCTGTTGCCTATGCCATAAGCTCTGGAATTTCCTGCCTAAACCTCTCCGTCTCTCTTTCCTCCTTCAAGATGCTCCTTAAAATCTATCTCTTTGTTCAAGCTTTTGGTCACCTGCCCTAATTTCTCCTTTTGCGGCTCGGTGTCAAATTTTTTAGCTCATAATACTCCTGTAAAGCGCCTTGGGAAGTTTCACCATGTTAAAGGTATTATATAAATACAAGTTGTTGTTTTATACATCTCAATTAAATCTCCCCTCCACCTTCTCTGTTCCAAAGAAAACAACCGCAGCCTATCGAATCTTTTATCATAGCTAAAAGTTTCCAATCCTGGCAACATCCTCGTAAATCTCCTCTGCACCCTCTTTAGTGCAATCACATCTTTCCTGTAATGGAGTGACCAGAACTGTACACAGTACTCTAGCTGTAGCCTAACTAGTATTTTATACAGTTCTAGCATAATTTTCTTGCTCTTATATTCTATGCGTCAGCTAATGAAGCAAAGTATCCCGTATGCCTTATTTTGCCTGTCCTGCTACCTTCAGGGATCTGTGGAAATGGACTCCAGGGTCCCTCTGTTTCTCTACATTTATCAGTGTCCTACCATTTATTGTATTCCCCTACCTTGTTAGCACTCCCCAAATGCATTATCTCACACTTCTCTGGACTGAATTCCATTGCCACTTTTCTACCACCCTGACCAGTCCATTGATATCTCCCTGCAGTCGACAGCTTTCCTCCTTATTATCAACCACACATCCAATTTTTGGATCTTCTGCAAATTTCTTAATCATGCCCCCTACATTGAATTCTCAATCATTAATGTACACCAGAAAAACCAAGAGCACAAAACAGCCCTGTGGAACCCCATTGGAAACAGCCTTCCAGTCACAAAAAAACATTAACAGTTACGCTTTGCTCCTTGCCACTGAGCCAATTTTGGATCCATCTTGACACTTTCCCTTGGATTCCATGTGCTTTTACTTTTCTAATCAGTCTGTCAAGTGAGACCTTGTCAAAAGCCTTGCTCAAATCCATGTAGACTACATTAAACATGCTACCCTCATCAACCCTCCTTGTTACCTTCATTAACCCTCATTGACACTTTTGTTACCTCTAGACTTGACTACTCCAACTCACTCCTGGCTGGCATCCCATATTCTACAATACATAAACTTGAGGTCATCCAAAACTCAGCAGCCCGTGTGCGAACTTGCACCAAGTCACCCCTGAACTTTGACTTACATTGGCTCCCGGTTAAAAAACGCCTCTATTTGAAAATTCTCATCCTTGTTTACAAATCACTCCATGACTTTGCCCCTCCCTGTCTCTGTAATCTTTTTCAGCCTCACAACCCCACAAAATGTCTGCGCTCCTCAAATTCTGTCCTCTTGAACATCCTTCATTATAACTGTCATGTATGTAGATCATGTATACTAACTGTATAGTCGCATAAGGTGTGCTACCAAAGGGCACTGTGGTGGGAGACCTAAGGGTCACCTGCATAGGTGTGCAGGGCCCAGTATAAAAGGCTGCCCACCATGCTTGTGCCTCACTCTGGAGTTACAATAAATGGGACTAAGATCAAAACAGCTCAAGTACAATACTAGACCTCGTGGAGTAATTCATAAGAGTATTAAAGACATAACAACTGGCGACGAGATTACGAACATTCATGCAAAAATGATCAACGTTGGTGCATTAGAAAAGTTCTCAGAGGATGAAGATTGGGAACCCTTTACGGAGCGGCTCGACCAATATTTTATAGCAAACGACCTGGTAGGCGATGATCCGGCCACGCTGGTAGATAAGCGCAGAGCTATCCTGTTGACCAGTTGTGGGCCCACTGTCTACAGCCTCGTCAGGGACTTACTTGCACCAGAGAAAACAATGACCAAGTGATACGAGGAGCTGAAAGTGCTAATTCGGGACCAACTCAAACTGAAGGAGAGCATCCTCACGACCAGGCATTGATTTTATACACACCACCGCCCCGAGGGCCAGGAAATCGTGAAGTACGCTGCCAACCTCAGGAGGCTGGCAGGACCGTGTGAATTCGGCGCATCCCTCACTGATGCGTTGTGGGACGTCTTCGTAATTGGCATCAGTCACGAGGCCCTTCTTCACAGGCTACTGTCTGCCGAAACCATTGTCACTCTGCAGAAGGCCATCAGCATCAGCCAGGCATTCATGACCTCAAGCTGCAGGGCCAAGCAGATGATGACGCACTCTCAGGACTCAAACCCAGCAAGTACTGTAAATAGAATGGCGCTTTTCACAAACAGAACTGTTGAATGTGAATCTACCCAGGGCAGAGCGTACAGGCCCCCGAGTCCTTTAACTCAGAGTCCGCCGAGCAAACATAAATCGAGTAGCACCATGCTGGCGTTGCGGAGGTAATCACAGGGCTCATCAAAGGCTGCAGCACAAAGGGCCACCTCCAACAAATGTGCAAAAGAGCTGTGACTCACCACGTAGAAGAGAAGTCAGCAGATGGCTGTGAATCTAGTGCGGATTATGAGGAGATGGCTAGAGAGACAGCTCAGTCTCAGGACAAAGTGCATGGAGTATATACCTGCACCACAGATTGTCCTCCAGTGATAATGGAAGTCGAGATAAATTGCGCTCCAGTTTTCATGGAAGTGGACACAGGGGCGAGTCAATCAGTAATGAGCCAGGAAGCCTTTGAGAGGCTATGGAACGATCAAGCTAAACAACCCAAGCTGGTCTCAGTCCAGGCAAAGCTGCTGATATCAGTCGTTGGTAGTGCGGATGTAAGTGCATCCCATGATGGTGCGGTGCACAATTTACCATTGTGGATTGTTTCAGGTGATGGACCAACGCTATTTGGAAGAAGATGGATGGGGAAGATTCATTAGAACTGGAATCCAGCGATCGACGTCCCCCATGCTCAGAGGCAGACCAAGCCCCCACCTTCAGTTGGACCAGGCACCGGAGAGATCTGTGCAGCCCCCGAGGCACAGACCGCTCATCACGACTGCGTGGCGATGATCCAGCTGAGATAACCCAAACGCACCTTCACGGTTTCAGTGACAGGACTCCTGGGAAGGAAGATTGGATCCAAGGGCGCCTTCCCAGCTTCAGTGGCAGAATCCCTGGGAAAGAAGATCACGGCAGTCGACATCATGGACAGGGAAAAGATGGCATCCAAACCACAAGGTGCAGCGCTAATGGAGCAATGACACATGGTTCCACGCAAGGAAGACGATTGGGGTAAAAGTAGTAAGGCCATTTTAAAGGAGGCCAGCAACCTGCCATTTTTGAATGAACTGCTTGAAATTGGTAACCAATGCAAAATTCCAGCTGTAACGAGCAAAATGTTGTTGAGCGATGTCGGGTGCAAATTGCAATCAGCCAATGTAGCGGGCGAACACCTAACGATCGTATACAGGTCCAGCGGGTTACCCAATGCTGTAGCCTGCGTCCCCGGGACCAGAACGATGTATCATAAAGTGTCCCCACAGCTGACAGAAGTAGACAAGCTGCAGAGTAAACAATCCCCAGAGAGCAGAGGCACCGGTAGCGATAGCCTGCCTCAGCTCGGTTTAACATTGCAGGCACCTAATGGCATGAACCGCCACGGGCCAGAAACAGTAAACTGTGCCAATGCTCGCTGTCGGCTACCGTCGCCCACCACCCGGGTGGAAAAGGCGCAGCCCACAAACCCACTCGCCACCACGGCAATGCAAAGGGTCACTCACAACGACTCCTCCGAACGGGACCTGGACCAGCCATGATCCCAAACTAGAGAGTGCTCACAATGGTGTCCTCAAGGAAAGCGAGTCAGCAGTCCCCTGCGAACTGCTAGACAAGACAAGGTAGCCCCACCGTCGCTTAGATGAAATGCTCAATCGCTCAGACTGCTTTCCAGGGAGCAGCAACGACACTGGGCAAATGAAAAGGACAGGAAGGTCACAGACACATCAGCTGTCTTTGGGCCTGCCCGACACTAGGAGTAACGGCAAGAGCCCTGAGCTCCGGCAACTCGAGCAAAGTGAGCTCACCTCGCCCACAGACCCACCAGCATGGGGCACTGCACCGCCACCAGACGACCCGGATCTCATCCGACCGTGCTGGAACTAGACTGTCCTTGTGTACCTGTACTGATATACCTGTACTGATCATGTAAATATACCACACAAAAAGAAACGCAACTGTAATCCACCTAACAAATGTACTAAGATGTAAGTGTAAAACCCATGTGATGAACTTGACTGCAACTTGCATGTAACGGGCCATTAGCATGATCTCTGTGTGGGGTGGGGGAGAATGGATAGTCATTGACTCACAACCAGAAACCACTGGGACCTCCACTGGCAACAAATCTCACTACCAACCCACCCAAGCTCGAAGCGACCCTCCAATGGTCAACCAGGAAGAGCAAAGCCCAGGTCACCGTCAATATATGAGTCAATTTGCATTAAAGACTTGGGGGAAGTGATGTCATGTATGTAAACCATGTATACTAACTGTATAGTCACATAAGAAGTGCCACCAGAGGGCACTGCGATGGGAGACCTGAGGGTCACCTGCATAGGTATGCAGGGCCCAGTATAAAAGGCTGCCCACCATGCTTGTGCCTCACTCTGGAGTTACAATAAATGGGACTAAGGTCACAACAGCTCAAGTAGAATACTAGACCTCGTGGAGGCCCTAAGCTCTGGAACTCCCTCCCTAAACCTCTCCATCTCTCTTTCCTCTCTAAAACATACCTCTTTAACCAAGCTTTTGGTCATCTGTCTTAATTTCTTCTTTTGTGGCTCAGTGTCAAATTTATCTGTTTTGCCTTGTTAACACTGCTGGGAAGCGCCTTGGGACATTTTACTACGTTAAAGGCGTTATATAAATAAAAGTGATTATTTTTTTATAATTTACTCCTCAAAAAATTAAATCAACTTAGTCAGACCTGACCTTCCCTTAAAAAATCCATGCCAACTGTCCTTGATTAATCTGTGCCTTTCTAATACTAATTAATACTATCCCTCGGAATGTTTTCCAAATATTTGATCACCACTGAAGTTAGGCTGAATAGCCTGTAATTACTCAGTCTATCCCTTTCTCCCTTTTTAAATAACGATCTTATGTTCTTAAACGCAGATTGTGTGATCGCTTTGCGGAACACCTCTGTTCAGTCCACTAGCATGATCCCGAGCTTTTGGTCGCTTGCCATTTTAATTCTCCACCCCACTCCCACTCTGACCTCTCTGTCCTTGGCCTTCTACATTATTCAAATGAAGCTCAACGGAAGCTTGAGGAACAGTTTTCAATTAGGCACTTTACAGCCTTCCAGACTCAACATTGAGTTCAACAATTTCAGATCATAACCACTGCTCCCATTTTTTCGGAAGGCCACTGCTGGTAATAATTCTGCTATTGCCATTTATATATGGTCTAGACCCATCTTTTGTTACTTTTTGCCTTGCACTATCATCCATTTTGTCATTTAATCTCTCCTGCCTTCCACCCTATCACAGACCTTCTCTTTTGGTCTTTTCTCCCCTCCACCTTTTCCTGCCTCTGTACTAGCTTAACACCTGTTACATCTCTAACTTTTTTCCAGTTCAAATGAAAGGACATCAACCTGAAATGTTAACTCTGTTTCTCTCTCCACAGATGCTGCCTGACCTGCTGAGTATTTCCAGCATTTTCTGTTTTTATCTCACCATCACACATGCCTTCCTGGCACTTGAGGCTCTGCAGAAACAGCTGTCTGTCTTCTGTTGACAGGCTCCCAGCCATTCCCTACCTCCCATTTCAATAAACATCCTGGAATTTCTTTGCAGCAGGGTCTGGTCAGTCGTCGTAGCTTTGTCAGAACTGTGGTTCTGCCAATGTTACTGAAGCAGATGGAGCAGGACCAGCCACGAGGAAATTCCAAGCTTGTACTTGTAAGAATTGTAACTGTGTTCAGAGATGCAGCTGCAATGTAAGAAAATTATTGTCATGTATGTATGCTTGGGGTTACTAGCCACCAGGTGGCGCCACTGTCAGAGGTCATTGGGCTGTACGCACGTGTGTGCGGCCCAGGTATAAAAGGCAAGCCATCATGTAATGTAATCACTTTGGGTCCGAATAAAGCAGAGCCAGGCTCATACCTGTGTTAATTTACAGTATTCAGTCTATCGAGTTATTACATACATAACATTTGGCGACAAGGTAACTTAAGAACCTTCGCATGCAAAAATGAGCACAATTGGAATTCTGGAGAGATTCGTGGAGGGAGAGGATTGGGCAGATTTTGTAGCTCGCCTGGACCAGTACTTCGTGGCCAACAAAATGGAGGAACCCACTGACGCAGTTAGGCGCAGGGCGGTCTTCCTCACGGTTTGTGGTCCGAAAATCTATGGGCTCATAAAGAATCTTCTCTCACCTGCAAGTCCAACGGACAAGGACTATGAGGAATTGTGTGCTCTGGTACGTGACCTTCTCAAACCAGAAGAAGGCATCATCATCTCACGATATCGATTCTACAAGCACATTCGTTCTGAGGGCCAAGATGTGTCGGAATTCGTCGCCGACCTAAGACATCTAGCTGGACCGTGTAAGTTCTAAAACGCTTTGGGAGACATGCTGTGGGACTTCTTTATAATCGGCATCAACCACGAGCTACTGGCGGCGGGGACACTAGATTTGAGCAAGGCCCAGGCATGCATGACGATGGACAAAAACTTAAAGCAGTTATCATCGGAAAATCGGAACTCGGCAAATACTGTAAACAAGATAGTATCGTCGTTTGGCAGAGCTGTGTATGGCAGGGCCTACTCGACTGCGTATGCGAAACCTGTGGCTGCCCAAAGTCCGCCAACGGGAATGAATCCGATTTCACCATGTTGGCGTTGTGAGGGCAATCATTGGCCTCATCAGTGTCGGTTTAAACAGTGCATTTGTAAAGGCTGTTCGAGACTGGGGCATCTCCAGCGCATGTGTCCGCAACTGAGCAAGCGTGCTGCGACACACCACATGGAGGATTGCTGACCAGTATAGCGCGGATCTGGATATGCAATCCGAGATACCAGAGGAGGAAGTGTATGGACTGTATTCATTCCTAACAAAGAGCCATAATGATTAATGTGAAACTTAACGGTGTGCCGGTACCGATGGAATTGGACACGGGTGTGAGTCAATCAATAATGAGCCAGAGGACATTCAACAAGCTGTGTGACACTAAAGCTGTGAGGTCTAAGCTGAGTCCAGTCAATGTCAAGTTGCGTACGTACACTAAAGAACTCATGACGGTGATTGGCAGTGCAGTAGTCAAGGTGTTGTATGATGGTACGGTTCATGATTTACCATTATGGATTGTTCCCGGCAATGGTCCAACGCTGTTCGGCTGGAATTGGCTAGAAAAAATCAAATGGAATTGGAACGATATCAAAGCGTTGTCGTCGGAGGATGATACTCCATGTGCTCAAGTGCTGAGCAAGTTCCCCTCGCTGTTTGAGCCAGGCATTGGCAAATTCATGGGATCCGAGGTGCAGATTCATGTGGTCTCGGATACAAGACCTGTCCATCATAAAACTCGGGCAGTTCTGTACATAATGAGGGAAAAGGTCGAAATCGAACTGGACAGACTCCAGCATGAAGGGGTCATATCACTGGTCGAATTTAACGAATGGGCCAGCCCCATTGTTCCGTGTTGAAGAATGATGGCACTGTCAGAATTTGTGGAGACTACAAGGTTACGATCAACTGAGTTTCGAAACAGGTCAATACCCATTACCAAAGGCTGATGACCTATTTGCAATGCTAGCCGGGGGGAAGTCGTTCACTAAACTGGCATCAGCCTACATGACACAGGAGCTGGTCGAGATGTCGAAGAAACTTACGTGCATCAACACTCATAAAGGATTGTTTATCTACGACAGATGTCCTTTCGGAATTCGCTCGGCTGCAGCCATATTTCAGAGGAACATGGAGAGTCTACTGAAGTCTGTCCCTAGAACTGTCGTGTTCCAAGATGACATCCTGGTCAGAGGTCGTGACACCACCGAACATCTGAACAACCTGGAAGAGGTTCTACATCGTCTGGACAAAATGGGACTCAGACTGAAACGTTCGAAGTGCGTCTTCATGGTACTGGAAGTTGAATTCCTGGGGATGAAAATTGCTGCTGATGGCATCAGGCCTACGGACTCGAAAACCATCAAAAATATATCCAAGCCTCAGAATGTGATAGACCAAGGAACGAATGCAGCTCTATCAACTACTTTGGTAATTTCCTACCTAGATTTGAACACTTTATTAGAGCCACTGCACATGCTGCTAAGAAAAGGCAACAACTGAGTTTGGGGTGCATCTCATGACAGAACTTTTGAGAAAGCTACTAATCTGCTTTTCTCTAACAAGCTGCTGGTACATTATGATCCATGTAAGCTTCTAGTATTGGCCTGTGATGCTTCATCATATGGAGTTGGTTGCATGCTCCAACAAGCTAATGAGTCGGGTAACCTGTTGTGTATGCTTCTAAAAGTTTGTCAAAGGTGGAAAGAGCCTACAGCATGGTAGAAAAAGAAGCATTACCCTGTGTGTATGGGGTTAAAAAGATGCATCAGTACCAGTTAGGTCGTTTTGAACTGGAAACAGATCACAAGCCACTCGTTTAATTGTTTTCGGAAAACAAAGCTATCAATACCAATGCATCGTCCCGCATCCAGAGGTGGGCGCTGACATTATCTGCCTGTGATTATGTCATTCGCCATAGACCTAGCACCGAGAATCGTGCCGATGCACCAAGCCGTCTGCCGTTGCCCACACCGGAGGTGGAGACGCCACAACCTGCAGACCTACTGTTAGTTATGGATGCTTTTGAAAGTGAAGGAACCCCTGTCACGGCTCAACAGGTTAACACCTGGACCAGCCAGGACCCGATATTATCGGTTGTGAAACGTTGTGTCCTTAGTGGTCTGCCATACCCAAGCAAATGGGTGATGAGACCAAACCTTACAACCGTCACAAAGACGAACTATCCATTCAGTCAGATTGTATACTGGGGGTAATCGTGTTGTTATACCTAAGAAAAGCAGAGAGAAATTTGTACATGACCTACATAACATTCATCCCGGTATTGTCATGATGAAAGCCATTGCCAGGTCTCATGTATGGTGGCCTGGAATTGACTCTGATCTGGAATCATGTGTGCATCAGTGCAGCACTTGCATGCAGCTAAGTAAAGCACCAGCGGAACCGCCGCTGAGTCTGTGGTTGTGGCCATCTAAACCATGGTCCAGGATCCACATCGACTTTGCAGGTTCCTTCCTGGGAAAGATGTTTTTAGTTGTGGTGGATGCATATTCCAAGTGGATAGTATTATGTATGAATAAAGAGTCTGACCAGATACTGTGAGCTCAAAGTAAAGTGTGACCTTAGTCTTTTATTGCAGGTCTCCAGAGTGCCTCTCCAGCCTGTGAGGCCTCCTTAAGTACTCCAGGGGCTGAGCCCTCTGGTGGTTACACAAGTTATTTACAGGTTTACATATATAACAGCACTCCGCCCCCCCCCCCCCCCCCCGCCCCCAAAGTCAATAGTGTAACTATTTACAAGGTGAGTCAATCTGGGGCCTTTCTTTCCCTGGTTGATTGTCTCGGTGCAAATGCTGGTTTTGGTGAGTCGCTTGTTGGGCCCTTGCTGGGCTGCCTGGTGTGGCTTGCTGGGCTTCTGCAGGTGATGTGTTCTGCTTTGTGGTCAAACCGCTGTGTCGGTTGCCACTGATGTGTGTGTTAAGGGTCAAAGAAGGTAGGGTCTAATGTGGGTTACTCTGGATAGTCCGTGAATCTGAGTTTGGTTTGGTCCAAATGTTTCTTGCAGATGAGTCCATTTGAAAGTTTGACCCGAAACACCCTACTCCCCTCTTTGACCATAACAGTGCCAGGAAGCCACTTGGGACCTTGTCCATAGTTCAACACAAATACAGGATTATTAATTTCAATTTCACGTAACACATTTGCGTTATCATGATATGTACTTTGTTGAAGCCGCCTGCTCTCTTCCTGTTTGTGTAGATCAGGGTGGACTAACGAGAGCCTTGTCTTAAGTGCCCTTTTCATGAGCAGTTCAGCGGGTGGAATCCCAGTGAGTGAGTGGGGTCTCATGCGGTAACTAAGCAGGACTTGGGATAGGTGAGTCTGCAGTGAGCCTCTTCAAGCTCTGTTTGATAGTTTGCACTGCTCTCTCTGCCTGACCATTGGATGCTGGTTTGAATGGGGCAGATGTGACATGTTTGATCCCATTACGGGTCATGAACTCTTTGAACTCGGCACTGGTGAAGCACGGGCCGTTGTCACTCACAAGGACATCAGGCAGGCCGTGCGTGGCAAACACGACCCGCAGGCTTTCAGTGGTGCCAGCGGACGTGCTTGCCGACATTATCTCACATTCAATCCATGAACCGGAACAGTCTGAGGAAGACACAATCAGTGACCAACCAACCTACCCTCAGTCATCAGAGGACTCCGTTGTCATCGATGAATCTGGACTTTCAATCCCTGACATGGTCATTGCCACTCCCATCAGATCAGCTACCCAGCCCCCAGTCAAAACAGACTCAGAACGCTCGTCCAAGGCTGGAGTTGAACTGAGATGATCACTCGGGAGCGGAAAGCCCCAGAGCGTCTCAATTTGTAAAAAGACTATTACTAATATCTTAAAGGGGGATATTGTCATGTACGTATGCTTGGAGTTACTAGCCACCAGGTGACGGCACTGTCGGAGGTCATTGGGCTGTACGCACGTGTGTGCAGCCCAGGTATAAAAGGCAAGCCATCATGTAATGTAATCATGAAAAGTTGGAAAATGTGCATCTTTGATTTTCACAACATATTTACAACATAAAAAATTAATTTGTTCAGTCAAATTAATTGAGTTACAGGTATCATTCTGGATATAATGTTGCTAACATGACAATTGACATGCATTGGACAAACTAGGTAGTCCTCTAAAGTAAAGGAATTTAAGCTTGACTAGTTATTAAACACAAGTTTAAAACTGGAAAAATGTACTTAAAAAATTGTGCATAATTTGTATTGAACCATCAGTTTCAATTTTTCTGCAGTATGGTTCAAGTTTTGTTCGACATTAATGCCACGCACTGGGCTGTAATCTGTGAATATTGTGGTTGGTTCACAAAAGGTGCCCTAGTGAGCAGTTGCTCCACCCAATTCATGACCATTGTGCACTGGGATAGTTTAGAAGCAGTCAAATAACTGTAATTTTAAAAAAATCATGAAGTGACAAACATTTCCCAGGGATGGAATTAACTTCTGCACCTGATAAATAAAAATAAATGATACATCTGGAGAAGTCTGACATTTAGATTTATAATGTGATGTAAAATTAAGCCACTACACACATATCAGAGAGCCAATTCTTAATATTCTGCCACAAGCTCCTTTCCCTGACCACTGTTTCCATTCCTGGTAACTGTCTGAAGCTGAGCCAGACCATTCACTACTTGGTGTCACGTTTGACCCCGAGCTGAGCTTTCGACCACATATCTGCTCCATCACGAAGACTGTCTGCTTCCACCTCTAACTTCGCCCGACTCCCATTCTGCCTCAGCTCATCTGCTTCTGAAACCCTCATCCATGCCTTTGTTATCTCTAGACTATTCCAATGCTCTCTCTTATCTTACACTCTCCATAAACTTGAGCTCATCCAAAGCTCTACCTCTCACATCCTAACTTATGCCAAATCCCAATCACCTATCAACCCTGTCCTTTCTGACCTGCATTGGCTCCTGGTTCGATCTTTGTTTTCAAATCACTCCATGGCCTCACCTTCCCTATTGTAATTTATGCACGTGTGAGCATGCTCACAGGCTTGTGGAGCTGTTGCCTCATCACCCCCAGCAACCAAATTTTAATTTGATTTAGGTTTTAGTTCAAGTTTAAATTGTTAATTTGTGGGTTCTCGTGCCCTTGCCAAAAGGGGACATTTGATTTACCTTTCTACGAAAATAGTTGTGGAGCTGTTGCCTCACAACTTGAGCCTCCTCCGGGAAATCTCCTCCGTGCCTTTCAGTTCTACGCGGAGGGGATTTCTGTACGGGCTGCTCTTGCACTCTACTTTGCCATCCTCGTCTGCCGTCTGGATATGCCAAGGCACACCAGGGGGTCCTGAATGCAGTGCTTTCTATGTGGGAGTCCTCCCTTTATTTATTAGCGACTTGGCAGTCCCCATGCAATTAGTTTTTAAGTTGGTTCACGGACTCCCAGGCCGCCTGTAATTTCTGCGGTCTGGAAGAGTCCGTGTTCCATGTTTATGTGGAGTGTGTCAGGTTGCAGCCCCTGTTCCAATATCTGAAGGGGTTACTCCTCAAGTTCTGGTTGCATTCAGGCCCACGCTACTGATCTTTGGGCATCCTGTGCAGAGGGGAGCGGGCAGGTCAGAAGGCCTCCTCATAGGACTGCTCCTGGACATGGCCGGTCCATGCAGTGGGCGATCAAGGGGGTCGTTCAGCCCGACTGCCTGCCTCGCTTCCACGGGTACGTTCGAGCCAAGGTGTCCTGGAGATGAAGCACACGGTATCCACCGGTACATTTGCGGCCGTCTGTGAGAGGTGGATGCCGGAGGGACTGGAGTGCATCATCACCCCCGGCAACCAATTTGAATTTGATCCTTTAATGTTAAAAGTTTAATTTGTTTAATTTGTCAGTTTTGGTGCCCCTATGGCGGAGGAAGGTGGGGTCGAATTGACAATCTCTTATCATAGCGGAGGGCACATTTCTCCCCTCCAAAGGATCTGATTTTCCTTGCGTGCCCTCTGAACACGCGCTGTCCGTCACTATTGTATCAGAGCGGGTGGGTGAGTGCGATTTCTTTAATGTTTCGTGTTCTGCTTTGTGAACGAGGGAATGTTTTGAGGTTTACTTTCCGGTGTTTCCTCATTTTGCATTGGCATTTCTATGTTCCATCAAAAAAAATAAGCAAGGTAATAATTCAGTTTGCATCCAGAATTCTTTGAGCCCCACAATGTTGAGCTGCGAGGTCAACTTCAGTCCAGTCAGCAACGGATTCTTAACCTAGGATTCATGCACCCAAAATGCAAACCGGTCACGGGTTGTTTAATATTATTATCTGTTTGGTTTCTAGAAGGCTGCATTTACAATTCTTTTGAAAAGGACTACATGTGCATTATTTATGGCAGAGATTAGAAATGTCACATCAGTATTAGATGCTGTCCCATTTGTAATCAGTTCGCCATTTATATACCGCCTTTCACAAGCTCACATCCCAAAGCACTTTATAGCCAATTAAGTACTTTTGAAGTGTAATCACTGCTGCATGTAGGCAACGTGATAGCCAATATGTACACAGCAAACTCCCACAAACAGCAATATGATAATGACCAAATAGTCTGTTTCAGTGAGGTTAGTCGAGGGACACCGACGATAACTACCCTGCGCTTCTTCAAAATAGTGCCATGAGACAGTTTCACCTGAAAGATCAGAGACCTCGGTTTAACACCTCAACCAAAAGACGGCACCTCCGACTGTGCAGCACTCCCTCCGTAGTGCACTGGAGTGTCAGCCACATTTTTGTACTCAAGTCTCTGGACTGGGACTTGAACCCACAACCTTCAATCTCAAAGGTGAGAATGGTACGAACTGAGCCACAGCTGACACTTTACAGTCACCTGCAGGTACAGTACCTTTATATATCCGAGACCACTCTTTCGAAAATAGGACTCGATCCACTTTGACATCCTGACGCGACAGAGGACAGAGCTCCCCAGAAGACAACAAGGGCCAGCCAAAGTGCCTCCCCCAGCCAAAGTGCCTTACCCCAGTCCAAGTACATCCCCAAAGTGCCTTATCCCAGTCGAAGTACATCCCTCCCCCAGCCCAAGTGCCTTACCGCAGTCCAAGTGCCCCCCCTTCCGCCCCCCATAGATGAGGCAGGCATTATGTACAGATTATTAACAGGTTTATTGGGTATGAAGTGAATAATGACAGTGTCATGACTTCTGGATATAATCCTCTCCAACGATGGCCCTTGTAGGGGGATGGACCACCTATCTCTCACCCCCCCCCCCCCGCACCCGCACGCCTCTCTCTCTCTCTCGACCCCCCCCCTCTCTCGCCCCCCTCCGTACGCCTCTCTCTCTCTCACCGCCCCTTGTAGGGGGATGGACCACCTATCTCTCTCGCCCCCCCCGCCTCTCTCGCCCTCCTCCGCACGCCTCTCTCTCTCTCGCCGCCCCCCGCCCCCGCTCTCTCTCGCCCCCCCCCGTACGCCTCTCTCTCTCTCGCCGCCCCCCCCGCCACCTCTCTCTCTCTCTCGCCCCCCCGCCACCTCTCTCTCTCTCTTGCGCCCCCCCGCCTCTCTCGCACCCCCCCGTACGCCTCTCTCTCTCTCGCCGCCTCTCTCTCTCGCCCCCCGCCACCGCCTCTCTCTCTCGCCCCCCCTGCACTTCTCTCTGTCTCTCTTGCCCCCCGCCTCTCACGCCCCCTCCCCCACGCCTCTCTCTCTCTTGCCGCCCCCCGCCCCCGCCGCGCCTCTCTCTCTCACCCCCCCCACCGCCGCCTCTCTCTCTCTCTCTCACTCCCCCCCCCCCGCCGCCTCTCTCTCTCTCTCACCCCCCCCCCGCCGCCTCTCTCTCTCTCACACCCCCCCCCGCCGCCTCTCTCTCTCTCTCTCTCACCCCCCCCCCGCCGCCTCTCTCTCTCTCTCTCACCCCCCCCCCGCCGCCTCTCTCTCTCTCTCACCCCCCCCCGCCGCCTCTCTCTCTCTCTCACACCCCCCCCCCCGCCGCCTCTCTCTCTCTCTCTCACCCCCCCCCCGCCGCCTCTCTCTCTCTCTCACACCCCCCCCCCGCCGCCTCTCTCTCTCTCTCTCACCCCCCCCCCGCCGCCTCTCTCTCTCTCTCTCACCCCCCCCCGCCGCCTCTCTCTCTCTCTCTCACCCCCCCACGCCGCCTCTCTCTCTCTCTCACACCCCCCCCCGCCGCCTCTCTCTCTCTCTCTCACCCCCCCCCCGCCGCCTCTCTCTCTCTCTCACCCCCCCCCGCCGCCTCTCTCTCTCTCTCTCACCCCCCCCCCCGCCGCCTCTCTCTCTCTCTCTCACCCCCCCCCGCCGCCTCTCTCTCTCTCTCTCACCCCCCCCCCGCCGCCTCTCTCTCTCTCTCACCCCCCACGCCGCCTCTCTCTCTCTCTCTCGCCCCCCCCGCACGCCTCTCTCTCGCCCCTCTCCGCACGCCTCTCTCTCTCTCTCTCGTCCCCCCCCTGCCGCCTCTCTCTCTCTCTCGCCCCCACCGCACGCCTTTCTCTCGTCCCCCCCGCACGCCTCTCTCTCGCCCCACCCCGCACGCCTCTCTCTCGCCCCCCCCCGCACGCCTCTCTCTCTCGCCCCCCCCCCGCACGCCTCTCTCTCGCCCCCCCCCCGCACGCCTCTCTCTCTAGCCCCCCACCCCGCACGCCTCTCTCTCGCCCCCCCCCCGCACGCCTCTCTCTCTCGCCCCCCCCCCGCACGCCTCTCTCTCTCGCCCCCCCCCCCGCACGCCTCTCTCTCGCCCCCCCCCCGCACGCCTCTCTCTCTCGCCCCCCCCCCCCCGCACGCCTCTCTCTCTCGTCCCCCCCGCCCCCTCTCTCTCTCGCCACCCCCGCCTCGCTCTCTCGCACCCCCCGCCTCTCTCTCTCGCACCCCGCCGCCTCTCTCTCTCGCAAACCTCCGCCTCTCTCTCTCGCACCCCCCGCCTCTTTCTCTCGTGCCCCCCACTCTCTCTCTCGTTCCCCTCCTCCGCATCTCTCTCTCGCCACCCCCCTCCGCCTCTCTCTCTTGCCCCCCCCGCCACAGACTCTCGTCTCCTCTCCTCTCCCCCCCCCACCCCCAGCCTCGCCTCTCCTCTCGCCACCCCCCCCAGCCTCTACTCTCACCTCCCCCCCCAGCCTCTCGTCTCGTCTCCTCTCCTCTCCCCCCGCCCGAGCCTCGCCTCCCCCCTCAGCCTCTCCTCTCACCTCCCCCCCCCAGCCTCTCGTCTCGTCTCCTCTCCTCTCCCCCCCCCAGCCTCTCGTCTCCTCTCTGCCCCCCAGCCTCGCCTCTCCACTCCTCTCCTCTCACCTCCTCCCCCAGCCTCTCGTCTCCCCTCCTCTCCTCTCACTTCCCCCCCCAGCCTCTCGTCTCCCCTCCTCTCCTCTCACTTCCCCCCACAGCCTCTCGTCTCCTCTCCCACCCCCCCCCAGCCTCGCCTCTCCCCTCCCCTCCTCTCCTCTCCCCCAGTCTCTCCTCTCCCCCCACCCCCCCAGCCTTGCCTCTCCCCTCCCCGCCTCTCCTCCCACCCTCGCCTCTCCCCCCCCCCAGCCTCGCCTCTCCCCTCCCCGCCTCGCCCGTCCCCCCCGCCTCTCCTCTCCCCTCCCCCCCCGCCTCTCCCCTCCCTCCCCCCGCCTCTCCTCGCCTCTCCTCTCCCCTCCCCTCCCCCCCGCCTCTCCTCTCCCCCTCGCCTCTGCCCCTCGCCTCTCCCCTCCCCTCCCCCCGGCCTCTCCTCTCCCCTCCCCTCCCCCCCGCCTCTCCTGCCCCACCCCTCCCCCCGCCTCTCCTGCATCTCCCCTCCCGCCACCCCGCCTCTCCTCTCCCCTCCCCTCCTTTCCCCTCCCTCCTGCCTCTCCTCTCCCCAGCATCTCCTCTCCCCTCCCCCCCCAGCATTTCCTCACCCCTCCCCCACAGCTTCTCCTCTCCCCTCCTTCCCCTCCACCCCCCAGCCTCTCCTCTCCCCCCCAGCCTCTCCTCTCGCCTCCCCCCCCCAGCCTCTCCTCTCCTCTCCCCTCTCCAGCCTCTCCTCTCCCCCCCACCGCCTATCCTCTCCCCTCCCCCCTCCAGCCTCTCCTGTCCCCTCCCCTCTCCAGCCTCTCCTCTCCCCCCCACCGCCTCTCCTCTCCCCTCACCCCCCACAGCCTCTCCTCTCCCCCCTAGCCTCTCCTCTCCCCTCCCCTCCCCCCCAACCTCTCCTCTCCTCTCCCCTCCCCCCCCAGCCTCTCCTCTCCCCTCCCGCCCCAGCCTCTCCTCTCCTCTCCCCAGCCTCTACTCTCCCCTCCCCCCCCACAGCCTCTCCGCTCCCCTCCCCCCCCACAGACTCTCCTCTCCCCTCCCCCCCCCAGCCTCTCCTCTCCCCTCCCCCACCAGCCTCTCCTCTCCTCTCCCCTCCCCCCCCACCAGCCTCTCCCCTCCCCTCCCCCGCCAGCCTCTCCTCTCCCCTCCCCCCCCAGCCTCTCCTCTCCCCTCCCCCCCCCAGCCTCTCCTCTCCCCTCCCCTCCCCTCCCAGCCTCTCCTCTCCCCTCCCCGCCCAGCCTCTCCTCTCCCCTCCCCCCCCAGCCTCTCCTCTCCCCTCCCCCCCCAGCCTCTCCTCTCCCCTCCCCAGACTCTCCTCTCCCCTCCCCCCCACAGCCTCTCCTCTCTCCTCCCCCCCACAGCCTCTCCTCTCCCCTCCACCCCCAGCCTCTCCTCTTCTCTCCCCTCCCCCCCAGCCTCTCCTCTCCCCTCTCCAGCCTCTCCTTTCCCCCCCAGCCTCTACTCTCCCCTCCCCCCAGCCTCTACTCTCCCCTCCCCCCAGCCTCTCCTCTCCCCTCCCCCCCCCACAGCCTCTCCTCTCCCCCCCAGCCACTCCTCTCCCCTCCCCTCCCCCCCCAGCCTCTCCTCTCCTCTCCCCTCCCCTCCCCCCCCAGCCTCTCCTCTCCCCTCCCGCCCCAGCCTCTCCTCTCCTCTCCCCAGCCTCTACTCTCCGCTCCCCCCCCACAGCCTCTCCTCTCCCCTCCCCCCCACAGCCTCTCCTCTCCCCTCCCCCCCACAGCCTCTCCTCTCCCCTCCCCCCCACAGTCTCTCCTCTCCCCTCCCCCCCCAGCCTCTCCTCTCCTCTCCCCTCCCCCCCAGCCTCTCCTCTCCCCTCCCCCCTCCAGCCTCTCCTCTCGCCTCCCCCCCCGCCTCTCTCCTCTCCCCTCCCCCTCCAGCCTCTCCTCCCCCCTCCCCTCCCAGCCTCTCCTCTCCCCCGCACCAGCCTCTCCTCTCCCCCGCACCAGCCTCTCCTTTCCCCTCCCCCAGCCTCTCCTATCCCCTCCCCCAGCCTCTCCTATCCCCTCCCCCCCCAGCCTCTCCTCTCCCCTCCCCCACAGCCTCTCCTCTCCCCTCCCCCCACAGCCTCTCCTCTCCCCTCCCCCCCACAGCCTCTCCTCTCCCCTCTCCCCCCCAGACTCTCCTCTCTCCTCCCCCCCGCAGACTCTCCTCTCCCCTCCCCCCCCAGACTCTCCTCTCCCCTACCACCCCCCCCAGACTCTCCTCCCCCCTCCCGCAGACTCTCCTCTCCCCTCCCCCATCCTCTCTTCTCCCCTCTCTCCTCTCCCCTCCCCCCCAGCCTCTCCTCTCCCCTACCCCAAACAGCCTTTCATATCCCCTCCCCCCCACAGCCTCTCCTCTCCCCTCCCCCCCCAGACTCTCCTCTCCCCTCCCCCCCCAGCCTCTCCTCTCCCCTCCCCCAGCCTCTCCTCTCTCCTCACCCCCACAGCCTCTCCTCTCCCCTCCAGCCTCTCCTCTCCCCTCCCCCAGCCTCTCCTCTCCCCTCCCCCCCAGCCTCTCCTCTCCCCTCCCCCCCCCAGACTCTACTCTTCCCTCACCCTCCCGCAGACTCTCCTCTCCCCTCCTCCCCCACAGACTCTCCTCTCCCCTCGCCCCCCCAGCCTCTCCTCTCCCCTCCCCCCCACCAGCCTCCCCTCTCCCCTCCCCCGTCAGCCTCTCCTCTCCCCTCCCCCCCACAGCCTCTCCTCTCCCCTCCCCCCCCAGCCTCTCCTCTCCCCTCCCCCCCAGCCTCTCCTCTCCCCTCCCCCCCCAGCCTCTCCTCTCCCCTCCCCTCCCCTCCCAGCCTCTCCTCTCCCCTCCCCGCCCAGCCTCTCCTCTCCTCTCCCCTCCCCCCAGCCTCTCCTCTCCCCTCCCCCCCCAGCCTCTCCTCTCCCCTCCCCAGCCTCTCCTCTCCCCTCCCCCCCACAGCCTCTCCTCTCCCCTCCCCCCCCAGCCTCTCCTCTTCTCTCCCCTCCCCCCCAGCCTCTCCTCTCCCCTCTCCAGCCTCTCCTCTCCCCCCCACCGCCTCTCCTCTCCCCTCTCCCCTCCAGCCTCTCCTCTCCCCTCCCCTCCCAGCCTCTCCTTTCCCCCCCAGCCTCTCCTCTCCCCTCCCCCCAGCCTCTCCTCTCCCCAGCCTCTACTCTCCGCTCCCCCCCCACAGCCTCTCCTCTCCCCTCCCCCCCACAGCCTCTCCTCTCCCCTCCCCCCCACAGCCTCTCCTCTCCCCTCCCCCCCACAGCCTCTCCTCTCCCCTCCCCCCCCAGCCTCTCCTCTTCTCTCCCCTCCCCCCCAGCCTCTCCTCTCCTCTCCCCTCCCCCCCAGCCTCTTCTCTCCCCTCCCCCCTCCAGCCTCTCCTCTCGCCCCCCCCGCCTCTCCTCTCCCCTCCCCCCTCCAGCCTCTCCTCCCCCCTCCCCTCCCAGCCGCTCCTTTCCCCCGCACCAGCCTCTCCTCTCCCCCAGCCTCTCCTAACCCCTCCCACAGCCTCTCCTCTCCCCTCCCCCCCCAGCCTCTCCTCTCCCCTCCCCCCACAGCCTCTCCTCTCCCCTCCCCCCACAGCCTCTCCTCTCCAATCCCCCCCCGACAGCCTCTCCTCTCCCCTCCTCCCCCCCAGACTCTCCTCTCCCCTCCCCCCCCCCAGACTCTCCTCTCCCCTTCCCCCCCACCAGACTCTCCTCTCCCCTCCCCCCCACAGCCTCTCCTCCCCAGACTCTCCTCTCCCCTCCCCCCCGCAGACTCTCCTCTCCCCTCCCCGCTCCAGCCTCTCCTCCCCCCTCCCCTCCCAGCCGCTCCTTTCCCCCCCCAGCCTCTCCTCTCCCCCGCACCAGCCTCTCCTCTCCCCCAGCCTCTCCTTTCCCCTCCCCCAGCCTCTCCTATCCCCTCCCCCAGCCTCTCCTATCCCCTCCCCCAGCCTCTCCTATCCCCTCCCCCACCAGCCTCTCCTATCCCCTCCCCCACCAGCCTCTCCTATCCCCTCCACCACCAGCCTCTCCTCTCCCCTCCCCCCACAGCCTCTCCTCTCCCTTCCCCCCACAGCCTCTCCTCTCCCCTCCCCCCCACAGCCTCTCCTCTCCCCTCCCCCCCACAGCCTCTCCTCTCCCCTCTCCCCCCCAGACTCTCCTCTCCCCTCCCCCCCGCAGACTCTCCTCTCCCCTCCCCCCCCAGACTCTCCTCTCCCCTACCACCCACCCCAGACTCTCCTCTCCCCTCCCGCAGACTCTCCTCTCCCCTCCCCCAGCCTCTCTTCTCCCCTCTCTCCTCTCCCCTCCCCCCCAGCCTCTCCTCTCCCCTCCCCCAAACAGCCTGTCATATCCCCTCCCCCCCACAGCCTCTCCTCTCCCCTCCCCCCCGACAGCCTCTCCTCTCCCCTCCCCCCCACAGCCTCTCCTCTCCCCCCCCCCCCAGACTCTCCTCTCCCCTCCCCCAGCCTCTCCTCTCTCCTCACCCCCACAGCCTCTCCTCTCCCCTCCCCCCTCCAGCCTCTCCTCTCCCCTCCCCCAGCCTCTCCTCTCCCCTCCCCCCCAGCCTCTCCTCTCCCCTCCCTCAGCCTCTCCTCTCCCCTCCCCCCTACAGCATGTCATATCCCCTCCCCCCGACAGCCTTTCCTCTCCCCTCCCCCCCCAGATTCTCCTCTCCCCTCCCCCAACAGCATCTCCTCTCCCCTCCCCCCCCCAGACTCTACTCTTCCCTCTACTCTTCCCTCACCCTCCCGCAGACTCTCCTCTCCCTCCTCCCCCACAGCCTCTCCTCTCCCCTCCCCCAGCCTCTCCTCTCCCCTCCCCCAGCCTCTCCTCTCCCCTCCCCCCCAGCCTCTCCTCTTCCCCTCCCCCAGCCTCTCCTCTCCCCTCCCCCAGCCTCTCCTCTCCCCTCCCCCAGCCTCTCCTCTCCCCTCCCCCCCACAGCTTGTCATATCCCCTCCCCCCACAGCCTCTCCTCTCCCCTCCCCCACCAGACTCTCCTCTCCCCTCCCCCCCCACAGCCTCTCCTCTCCCCTCCCCCCACAGCCTCTCCTCTCCCCCTCCCCCAGCCTCTCCTCTCTCCTCCCCCCGCACAGCCTCTCTCCTCCCCCCACAGCCTCTCCTCTCCCCTCCCCCCTCCAACCTCTCCTCTCCCCTCACCCAGCTCTCCTCTCCCCTCCCCCCAGCCTCTCCTCTCCCCTCCCCTCCCCAGCCTCTCCTCTCACCTCCCCCCCAGCCTCTCCACTGCCCTCCCCCCCACAGCCTCTCCTCTCCCCACCCCCCCAGCCTCTCCTCTCCCCTCCCCCAGCCTCTCCTCTCCCCTCCCCAGCCTCTCCTCTCCCCTCCCCCAGCCTCTCCTCTCCCCTCCCCCCCACAGCTTGTCATATCCCCTCCCGCCCACAGCCTCTCCCCTCCCCTCCCCCACCAGACTCTCCTCTTCCCTCCCCCAGACTCTCCTCTCTCCTCCACCCCCCCACAGCCTCTCTCCTCCCCCCCCACAGCCTCTCCTCTCCCCTCCCCCCTCCAACCTCTCCTCTCCCCTCACCCAGCCTCTCCTCTCCCTCACCCCCAGCCTCTCCTCTCCCCTCCCCCAGCCTCTCCTCTCCCCTCCCCCCAGCCTCTCCACTCCCCTCCCCCCCCCCAGGCCTCTCCTCTCCCCACATCCCCAGCCTCTCCTCTTGCCTCCCCCCCAGCCTCTCCTTTCCCCTCCCCCCAGCCTCTCCTCTCCCCTCCCCCCCAGCCTCTCCCTCTCTCCTCCCCCCTCCAGCCTCTCCTCTCCCCTCCCCCCCACAGCCTCTCCTCTCCCCTCTCCCCCCCAGACTCTCCTCTCCCCTCCCCCCGCAGACTCTCCTCTCCCCTCCCCCCCCAGACTCTCCTCTCCCCTACCACCCACCCCAGACTCTCCTCTCCCCTCCCGCAGACTCTCCTCTCCCCTCCCCCAGCCTCTCTTCTCCCCTCTCTCCTCTCCCCTCCCCCCCAGCCTCTCCTCTCCCCTCCCCCAAACAGCCTGTCATATCCCCTCCCCCCCACAGCCTCTCCTCTCCCCTCCCCCCCCAGACTCTCCTCTCCCCTCCCCCCACAGCCTCTCCTCTCCCCCCCCCCCAGACTCTCCTCTCCCCTCCCCCAGCCTCTCCTCTCTCCTCACCCCCACAGCCTCTCCTCTCCCCTCCCCCCTCCAGCCTCTCCTCTCCCCTCCCCCAGCCTCTCCTCTCCCCTCCCCCCCAGCCTCTCCTCTCCCCTCCCTCAGCCTCTCCTCTCCCCTCCCCCCTACAGCATGTCATATCCCCTCCCCCGACAGCCTCTCCTCTCCCCTCCCCCCCCAGATTCTCCTCTCCCCTCCCCCACAGCATCTCCTCTCCCCTCCCCCCCCCAGACTCTACTCTTCCCTCACCCTCCCGCAGACTCTCCTCTCCCCTCCTCCCCCACAGCCTCTCCTCTCCCCTCCCCCAGCCTCTCCTCTCCACTCCCCCAGCCTCTCCTCTCCCCTCCCCCCCAGCCTCTCCTCTTCCCTCCCCCAGCCTCTCCTCTCCCCTCCCCCCCACAGCTTGTCATATCCCCTCCCCCCCACAGCCTCTCCCTCTCCCCTCCCCCACCAGACTCTCCTCTCCCCTCCCCCCCCACAGCCTCTCCTCTCCCCTCCCCCCCACAGCCTCTCCTCTCCCCTCCCCCAGCCTCTCCTCTCTCCTCCCCCCGCACAGCCTCTCTCCTCCCCCCCACAGCCTCTCCTCTCCCCTCCCCCCTCCAACCTCTCCTCTCCCCTCACCCAGCCTCTCCTCTCCCCTCCCCCCAGCCTCTCCTCTCCCCTCCCCCAGCCTCTCCTCTCACCTCCCCCCCAGCCTCTCCTCTCCCCTCCCCCCCACAGCTTGTCATATCCCCTCCCGCCCACAGCCTCTCCCCTCCCCTCCCCCACCAGACTCTCCTCTTCCCTCCCCCAGACTCTCCTCTCTCCTCCACCCCCCCACAGCCTCTCTCCCTTCCCCCCCCCACAGCCTCTCCTCTCCCCTCCCCCCTCCAACCTCTCCTCTCCCCTCACCCAGCCTCTCCTCTCCCCTCACCCCCAGCCTCTCCTCGCCCCTCCCCCAGCCTCTCCTCTCCCCTCCCCCCCAGCCTCTCCACTGCCCTCCCCCCAGCCTCTCCACTCCCCTCCCCCCCCCCAGGCCTCTCCTCTCCCCACATCCCCAGCCTCTCCTCTTGCCTCCCCCCCAGCCTCTCCTTTCCCCTCCCCCCAGCCTCTCCTCTCCCCTCCCCCCCAGCCTCTCCTCTCCCCTCCCCCCTCCAGCCTCTCCTCTCCCCTCCCCAGCCTCTCCTCTCCCCTCCCCCCCAGCCTCTCCTCCCCTCCCCCCCAGCCTCTCCTCTCCCCTCCCCAGCCTCTCCTCTCCTCTCCCCTCCCCCCACCCTCTCCACTCCCCTCCCCCCCAGCCTCTCCTCTCCCCTCCCCCCCCAGCCTCTCCTCTCCCCCCCCAGCCTCTCCTCTCCCCTCCCCCCCAGCCTCTCCTCTCCCCCCCCAGCCTCTCCTCTCCCCTCCCCCCCAGCCTCTCCTCTCCTCTCCCTAACCCCAGCCTCTCCTCCCCCTCCCCAAGCCTCTCCCTCTCCCCTCCCCCACAGCATCTCCTCTCCCCTCCACCCCGACAGCCTCTCCTCTCCCCTCCCCCCCCAGACTCTCCTCTCCCCTCCCCCAGACTCTCCTCCCCCCCCACAGCCTCTCTCCTCCCCCCCCACAGCCTCTCCTCTCCCCTCCCCCCCCACAGCCTCTCCTCTCCCCTCCCCCCTCCAGCCTCTCCTCTCCCCTCCCGCAGACTCTCCTCTCCCCTCCCCCAGCTTCTCTTCTCCCCTCTCTCCTCTCACCTCCCCCCCCAGCCTCTCCTCTCCCCTCCCACCCCAGCCTCTCCTCTCCCCTCCCCCCCACAGCCTGTCATATCCCCTCCCCCCCACAGCCTCTCCTCTCCCCTCCCCCCCAGACTCTCCTCTCCCCTCCCCCAGCCTCTCCTCTCTCCTCCACCCCCACAGACTCTCCTCTCCCCTCCAGCCTCTCCTCTCCCCTCCCCCAGCCTCTCCTCTCCCCTCCCCCCCAGCGTCCTCTCCCCTCCCTCAGCCTCTCATCTCCCCCCTCCCCCCACTCATTTCCCCTCCCCCCACAGCCTCTCTCTCTCTCCCCCCCCCCCCTCCCCCCCCCACAAGCCTCTCCTCCCTCCCCCCCCAGCCTCCCTCTCCCCTCCCCCCAGACTCTCCTCTCCCCCTCCCCCACAGCCTCTCCTCTCCCCTCCCCCCAGACTCTACTCTTCCCTCCCCCAGACTCCTCCTCTCTCCCTCCCCCACAGCCTCTCCTCTCCTCCCCACAGCCTTCCTCTCCCCTCCCCCTCCCGCCTCTCCTCTCCCCTCCCCCAGCCTCTCCTCTCCCCTCCCCCAGCCTCTCCTCTCCCCTCCCCCCCAGCCTCTCCTCTCCCCTCCCCCGAGCCTCTCCTCTCCCCTCCCCCAGCCTCTCCTCTCCCCTCCCCCCCAGCCTCTCCTCTCCCCTCCCCCCACACTCTCCACTCCCTCCCCCCCAGCCTCTCCTCCCCTCCCCCTTCCAGCCTCTCCTCTCCCCCCCCAGCCTCTCCTCTCCCCTCCCCCCGCAGCCTCTCCTCCCCCCCCTCCAAGCCTCTCCTCTCCCCTTCCCCACAGCCTCTCCTCTCCCCTCCCCCCCGACAGCCTCTCCTCTCCCCTCCCCACCCCAGACTCTCCTCTCCCCTCCCCCAGCCTCTCCTCTCTCCTCCACCCCCACAGACTCTCCTCTCCCTCCAGCCTCTCCTCTCCCCTCCCCCAGCCTCTCCTCTCCCCTCCCCCCCAGCGTCTCCTCTCCCCTCCCTCAGCCTCTCATCTCCCCTCCCCCCCACATCATGTCATATCCCCTCCCCCCCACAGCCTCTCCTCTCCCCTCCCCCCCAGACTCTCCTCTCCCCTCCCCCACAGCCTCTCCTCTCCCCTCCCCCCCCAGACTCTACTCTTCCCTCCCCCAGACTCTCCTCTCTCCCCCCCCCCACAGCCTCTCTCCTCCTCCCCACAGCCTCTCCTCTCCCCTCCCCCTCCAGCCTCTCCTCTCCCCTCCCCCAGCCTCTCCTCTCCCCTCCCCCAGCCTCTCCTCTCCCCTCCCCCCCAGCCTCTCCTCTCCCCTCCCCCCGAGCCTCTCCTCTCCCCTCCCCCAGCCTCTCCTCTCCCCTCCCCCCCAGCCTCTCCTCTCCCCTCCCCCCCACACTCTCCACTCCCCTCCCCCCAGCCTCTCCTCTCCCTCCCCCCTCCAGCCTCTCCTCTCCCCCCCCAGCCTCTCCTCTCCCCTCCCCCCGCAGCCTCTCCTCCCCCCCCTCCAAGCCTCTCCTCTCCCCTTCCCCACAGCCTCTCCTCTCCCCTCCCCCCCGACAGCCTCTCCTCTCCCCTCCCCACCCCAGACTCTCCTCTCCCTCCCCCAGACTCTCCCCTCCCCCCCCCAGCCTCTCCTCTCCCCTCCCCCCGCAGCCTCTCCTCCCCCCCCCTCCAAGCTCTCCTCTCCCCTTCCCCACAGCCTCTCCTCTCCCCTCCCCCCCGACAGCCTCTCCTCTCCCCTCCCCACCCCAGACTCTCCTCTCCCCTCCCCCAGACTCTCCTCTCCCCTCCCCCAGATTCTCCTCTCTCCTCCCCCCCACAGCCTCTCTCCTCACCCCCCCACAGCCTCTCCTCTCCCCTCCCCCCTCCAGCCTCTCCTCTCCCTTCCCCCAGCCTCTCCTCTCCCCTCCCCCCAGCCTCTCCTCTCACTTCCCCCAGCCTCTCCTCTCCCCTCCCTCCAGCCTCTCCTCTCCCCTCCCCCAGCCTCTCCTCTCCCCTCCCCCAGCCTCTCCTCTCCCCTCCCCCCCACAGCTTGTCAGATCCCCTCCCCCCACAGCCTCTCCTCTCCCCTCCCCCACCAGACTCTCCTCTCCCCTCCCCCCACAGCCTCTCCTCTCCCCTCCCCCCCCCAGACTCTACTCTTCCCTCCCCCAGACTCTCCTCTCTCCTCACCCCGCCCCCGCACAGCCTCTCTCCTCCCCCCCACAGCCTCTCCTCTCCCCTCCCCCCTCCAACCTCTCCTCTCCCCTCACCCAGCCTCTCCTCTCCCCTCCCCCCAGCCTCTCCTCTCCCCTCCCCCAGCCTCTCCTCTCCACCTCCCCCCAGCCTCTCCACTGCCCTCCCCCCCACAGCCTCTCCTCTCCCCACCCCCCCAGCCTCTCCTCTCCCCAACCCCCCAGCCTCTCCTCTCCCCTCCCCTCCCCCCCAGCCTCTCCTCTCCCCTCCCCCCCAGCCTCTCCTCTCCCCACCCCCCCAGCCTCTCCACTCCCTCCCCTCCCCCCCCAGCCTCTCCTCTCCCCTCCCCCCCAGACTCTCCTCTCCCCTCCCCCCCAGACTCTCCTCTCCCCTCTCCCCCAGCCTCTCCTCTCCCCTCCCCCCAGCCTCTCCTCTCCCCTTCCCCCCAGCCTCTCCTCTCCCCCCCGCAGCCTCTCCTCTCCCCTCCCCCCCCAGCCTCTCCTTTCCCCTCCGCCCCCAGCCTCTCCTCCCTCCCAGCCTCTCCTCTCCCCTCCCCCCAGCCTCTCCTCTCCCCTCCCCCCCAGCCTCTCCTCCCCCCTCCCCCCCCAGACTCTCCTCTCCCCTCCCGCAGACTCTCCCTCTCCCCTCCCCCAGCCTCTCTTCTCCCCTCTCTCCTCTCCCCTCCCCCCCAGCCTCTCCTCTCCCCTCCCCCCCAGCCTCTCCTCTCCCCTCCCCCCCAGCCTCTCCTCTCCCCTCCCCCCCCGACTCTCCTCTCCCCTCCCCCCCCGACTCTCCTCTCCCCTCCCCCCCACAGCCTCTCCTCTCCCCTCTACCCAGCCTCTCCTCCCCCCTCCCCCCCAGCCTCTCCTCCCCCCTCCCCCAACCTCTCCTCCCCTCCCCTTCCCCCCCACTCCTCTCCTCCCCCCTCCCCCAGCCTCTCCTCCCCCCTCCCCCAGCCTCTCCTCCCCTCCCCTTCCCCCCCACTCCTCTCCCCCCCCCCTCCCCCAGCCTCTCCTCCCCCCCTTCCCCCCCACTCCTCTCCCCCCCCTCCCCTCCCCCCTCCCCCAGCCTCTCCTCCCCCCTCCCCCAGCCTCTCCTCCCCTCCCCTTCCCCCCCACTCCTCTCCCCCCCCCAACCTCTCCTCTCCCCTCCCCCCCAGCCCTCCCCCCCAGCCTCTCCTCTCCCCTCCCCCAGCCTCTCCTCTCCCCTCCCCCCCAGCCTCTCCTCTCCCCTCCCTCAGCCTCTCCTCTCCCCTCCCTCAGCCTCTCCTCTCCCCTCCCCCCCACAGCATGTCATATCCCCTCCCCCCCACAGCCTCTCCTCTCCCCTCCCCCCCCAGACTCTCCTCTCCCCTCCCCCCCACAGCATGTCATATCCCCTCCCCCCCACAGCCTCTCCTCTCCCCTCCCCCCCCAGACTCTCCTCTCCCCTCCCCCACAGCCTCTCCTCTCCCCTCCCCCCCCAGACTCTACTCTTCCCTCCCCCAGACTCTCCTCTCTCCTCCCCCCCCACAGCCTCTCTCCTCCCCCCACAGCCTCTCCTCTCCCCTCCCCCTCCAGCCTCTCCTCTCCCCTCCCCCTCCAGCCTCTCCTCTCCTCTCCTCTCCCCCCAGCCTCTCCTCTCCCCTCTCCCAGCCTCTCCTCTCCCCTCCCCCAGCCTCTCCTCTCCCCTCCCCCCCAGCCTCTCCTCTCCCCTCCCCCCCAGCCTCTCCTCTCCCCTCCCCCCTTCAGCCTCTCCTCTCCCCTCCCCCAGCCTCTCCTCTCCCCTCCCCCCCAGCCTCTCCTCTCCCCTCCCCCAGCCTCTCCTCTCCCCTCCCCCCAGCCTCTCCTCTCCCCTCCCCCCCAGCCTCTCCTCTCCCCTCCCCCCCAGCCTCTCCTCTCCCCTCCCCCCCACCCTCTCCACTCCCCTCCCCCCCAGCCTCTCCTCTCCCCTCCCCCCCCAGCCTCTCCTCTCCCCCCCCAGCCTCTCCTCTCCCCTCCCCCCAGCCTCTCCTCTCCTCTCCCCCCCAGCCTCTCCTCTCCTCTCCCCCCCCAGCCTCTCCTCCCCCCCCCAAGCCTCTCCTCCCCCCCCCCAAGCCTCTCCTCTCCCCTCCCCCACAGCCTCTCCTCTCCCCTCCCCCCCGACAGCCTCTCCTCTCCCCTCCCCCCCAGACTCTCCTCTCCCCTCCCCCAGACTCTCCTCAATCCTCCCCCCCACAGCCTCTCTCCTCCCCCCCCACAGCGTCTCCTCTCCCCTCCCCCTCCAGCCTCTCCTCTCCCCTCCCGCAGACTCTCCTCTCCCCTCCCCCAGCCTCTCTTCTCCCCCCCCAGCCTCTCCTCTCCCCTCCCCCCCACAGCCTGTCATATCCCCTCCCCCCACAGCCTCTCCTCTCCCCTCCCCCCCCAGACTCTCCTCTCCCCTCCCCCAGCCTCTCCTCTCTCCTCCCCCCCACAGCCTCTCTCCTCCCCCTCCAGCCTCTCCTCTCCCCTCCCCCAGCCTCTCCTCTCCCCTCCCCCCCCAGACTCTCCTCTCCCCTCCCCCCCCAGACTCTCCTCTCCCCTCCCCCAGACTCTCCTCACTCCTCCCCCCCACAGCC
Organism: Pristiophorus japonicus; assembly: GCF_044704955.1. Lineage (NCBI taxonomy): Eukaryota > Metazoa > Chordata > Chondrichthyes > Pristiophoridae > Pristiophorus > Pristiophorus japonicus. The sequence continues at coordinate 5,426 of NW_027250795.1, read as the reverse complement.
TCTCTCCTCCCCCCCACAGCCTCTCCTCTCCCCTCCCCCTCCAGCCTCTCCTCTCCCCTCCCCCAGCCTCTCCTCTCCCCTCCCCCCCAGCCTCTCCTCTCCCCTCCCCCAGCCTCTCCTCTCCCCTTCCCCCAGCCTCTCCTCTCCCCTCCCCCCCACACTCTCCACTCCCCTCCCCCCAGCCTCTCCTCTCCCCTCCCCCCTCCAGCCTCTCCTCTCCCCTCCCCCCTCCAGCCTCTCCTCTCCCCTCCCCCTCCAGCCTCTCCTCTCCCCCCCGCACAGCCTCTCCTCTCTCCTCCCCCCCGCACAGCCTCTCTCCTCCCCGCCACAGCCTCTCCTCTCCCTCCCCCTCCAACCTCTCCTCTCCCCTCACCCAGCCTCTCCTCTCCCCTCACCCCCAGCCTCTCCTCTCCCCTCCCCCAGCCTCTCCTCTCCCCTCCCCCCCAGCCTCTCCACTGCCCTCCCCCCAGCCTCTCCTCTCCCCTCCCCCAGCCTCTCCTCTCACCTCCCCCCCAGCCTCTCCTCTCCCCTCCCCCCCAGCCTCTCCACTGCCCTCCCCCCACAGCCTCTCCTCTCCCCACCCCCCGAGCCTCTCCTCTCCCTCCCCCAGCCTCTCCTCTCCCCTCCCCCAGCCTCTCCTCTCCCCTCCCCAGCCTCTCCTCTCCCCTCCCCCAGCCTCTCCTCTCCCCTCCCCCCCACAGCTTGTCATATCCCCTCCCCCCCACAGCCTCTCCCCTCCCCTCCCCCACCAGACTCTCCTCTTCCCTCCCCCAGACTCTCCTCTCTCCTCCACCCCCCCACAGCCTCTCTCCTCCCCCCCACAGCCTCTCCTCTCCCCTACCCCAAACAGCCTTTCATATCCCCTCCCCCCCACAGCCTCTCCTCTCCCCTCCCCCCCCAGACTCTCCTCTCCCCTCCCCCCCCAGACTCTCCTCTCCCCTCCCCCCCCAGACTCTCCTCTCCCCTCCCCCCCACAGCCTCTCCTCTCCCCTCCCCCCCCAGCCTCTCCTCTTCTCTCCCCTCCCCCCCAGCCTCTCCCTCCCCTCCCCCCCCAGCCTCTCCTCTCCTCTCCCCTCTCCCCTCCAGCCTCTCCTCTCCCCTCCCCTCCCAGCCTCTCCTTTCCCCCCCAGCCTCTCCTCTCCCCAGCCTCTACTCTCCTCTCCCCTCCCCCCCCAGCCTCTCCTCTCCCCTCCCCCCAGCCTCTCCTCTCCCAGCCTCTACTCTCCGCTCCCCCCCCCCACAGCCTCTCCTCTCCCCTCCCCCCCACAGCCTCTCCTCTCCCCTCCCCCCACAGCCTCTCCTCTCCCCTCCCCCCCCAGCCTCTCCTCTCCTCTCCCCTCCCCCCAGCCTTTTCTCTCCCCTCCCCCTCCAGCCTCTCCTCTCGCCCCCCCGCCTCTCCTCTCCCCTCCCCCCTCCAGCCTCTCCTCCCCCCTCCCCTCCCAGCCGCTCCTTTCCCCCCCAGCCTCTCCTCTCCCCCCGCACCAGCCTCTCCTCTCCCCTCCCCCCACAGCCTCTCCTCTCCCCTCCCCCCACAGCCTCTCCTCTCCCCTCCCCCCACAGCCTCTCCTCTCCAACCCCCCCCCCACAGCGTCTCCTCTCCCCTCCTCCCCCCAGACTCTCCTCTCCCCTCCCCCCCGCAGACTCTCCTCTCCCCTGCCCCCTCACCAGACTCTCCTCTCCCCTCCCCCCCACAGCCTCTCCTCTCCCCTCTCCCCCCCAGACTCTCCTCTCCCCTCCCCCCCACAGCCTCTCCTCTCCCCTCCCCCCTCCAACCTCTCCTCTCCCCTCACCCAGCCTCCTCTCCCTCCCCCCCAGCCTCTCCTCTCCCCTCCCCCAGCCTCTCCTCTCCCCTCCCCCAGCCTCTCCTCTCACCTCCCCCCAGCCTCTCCTCTCCCCAACCCCTCCTCTCCCCTCCCCTCCCCCCCAGCCTCTCCTCTCCCCTCCCCCCAGCCTCTCCTCTCCCCTCCCCCCCAGACTCTCCTCTCCCCTCCCCCCAGCCTCTCCTCTCCCCTCCCCCCCAGCCTCTCCTCTCCCCTCACCCCCAGCCTCTCCTCTCCCCTCCCCCCCAGCCTCTCCTCTCCCCTTCCCCCCAGCCTCTCCTCTCCCCCCCCGCAGCCTCTCCTCTCCCCTCCCCCCCCAGCCTCTCCCTTCCCCTCCGCCCCCAGCCTCTCCTCCCTCCCAGCCTCTCCTCTCCCCTCCCCCCAGCCTCTCCACTCCCCTCCCCCCCCAGCCTCTCCTCTCCCCCCCCGCAGCCTCTCCTCTCCCCTCCCCCCCCAGCCTCTCCTCCCCCCTCCCCCCCCAGACTCTCCTCTCCCCTCCCCCAGACTCTCCTCTCTCCTCCCCCCACAGCCTCTCTCCTCCCCCCCCGCAGCCTCTCCTCTCCCCTCCCGCAGACTCTCCTCTCCCCTCCCCCAGCCTCTCTTCTCCCCTCTCCCCTCCCCCCCCAGCCTCTCCTCTCCCCTCCCCCCAGCCTCTCCTCTCCCCTCCCCCCCAGCCTCTCCTCTCCCCTCCCCCCCAGACTCTCCTCTCCCCTCCCCCCCAGACTCTCCTCTCCCTCCCCCCACAGCCTCTCCTCTCCCCTCTACCCAGGCTCTCCTCCCCCCTCCCCCCCAGCCTCTCCTCCCCCCTCCCCCAACCTCTCCTCCCCTCCCCTTCCCCCCCACTCCTCTCCTCCCCCCTCCCCCAGCCTCTCCTCCCCCCTCCCCCAGCCTCTCCTCCCCTCCCCTTCCCCCCCACTCCTCTCCCCCCCCTCCCCAGCCTCTCCTCCCCCCCTTCCCCCCCCACTCCTCTCCCCCCTCCCCCAGCCTCTCCTCCCCCCTCCCCCAGCCTCTCCTCCCCCCTCCCCCAGCCTCTCCTCCCCTCCCCTTCCCCCCCACTCCTCTCCCCCCCAACCTCTCCTCTCCCCTCCCCCCCAGCCCTCCCCCCCAGCCTCTCCTCTCCCCTCCCCCAGCCTCTCCTCTCCCCTCCCCCCCAGCCTCTCCTCTCCCCTCCCTCAGCCTCTCCTCTCCCCTCCCTCAGCCTCTCCTCTCCCCTCCCTCAGCCTCTCCTCTCCCCTCCCCCCCACAGCATGTCATATCCCCTCCCCCCCACAGCCTCTCCTCTCCCCTCCCCCCCAGACTCTCCTCTCCCCTCCCCCCCACAGCATGTCATATCCCCTCCCCCCCACAGCCTCTCCTCTCCCCTCCCCCCCAGACTCTCCTCTCCCCTCCCCCCACAGCCTCTCCTCTCCCCTCCCCCCCCAGACTCTACTCTTCCCTCCCCCAGACTCTCCTCTCTCCTCCCCCCCCACAGCCTCTCTCCTCCCCCCCACAGCCTCTCCTCTCCCCTCCCCCCCACAGCCTCTCCTCTCCCCTCCCCCCCACAGCCTCTCCTCTCCCCTCCCCCCCCAGCCTCCTCTCTCCTCTCCCCTCCCCCCCAGCCTCTCCTCTCCTCTCCCCTCCCCCCCAGCCTTTTCTCTCCCCTCCAGCCTCTCCTCTCGCCCCCCCCGCCTCTCCTCTCCCCTCCCCCCTCCAGCCTCTCCTAACCCCTCCCACAGCCTCTCCTCTCCCCTCCCCCCACAGCCTCTCCTCTCCAACCCCCCCCCACAGCGTCTCCTCTCCCCTCCTCCCCCCAGACTCTCCTCTCCCCTCCCCCCCCCAGACTCTCCTCTCCCCTTCCCCCTCACCAGACTCTCCTCTCCCCTCCCCCCCACAGCCTCTCCTCTCCCCTCTCCCCCCCAGACTCTCCTCTCCCCTCCCCCCACAGCCTCTCCTCTCCCCTCCCCCCTCCAACCTCTCCTCTCCCCTCACCCAGCCTCTCCTCTCCCCTCCCCCCAGCCTCTCCTCTCCCCTCCCCCAGCCTCTCCTCTCACCTCCCCCCCAGCCTCTCCACTGCCCTCCCCCCCACAGCCTCTCCTCTCCCCACCCCCCCAGCCTCTCCTCTCCCCAACCCCCCAGCCTCTCCTCTCCCCTCCCCTCCCCCCCAGCCTCTCCTCTCCCCTCCCCCCCAGCCTCTCCTCTCCCCACCCCCCCAGCCTCTCCTCTCCCTCCCTCCCCCCCCAGCCTCTCCTCTCCCCTCCCCCCAGCCTCTCCTCTCCACCCCCCCAGCCTCTCCTCTCCCCCCCCCCCGCAGCCTCTCCTCTCCCCTCCCCCCCAGCCTCTCCTTTCCCCTCCGCCCCCAGCCTCTCCTCCCTCCCAGCCTCTCCTCTCCCCTCCCCCCAGCCTCTCCACTCCCCCCCCGCAGCCTCTCCTCTCCCCTCCCCCCCCAGCCTCTCCTCCCCCCTCCCCCCCCAGACTCTCCTCTCCCCTCCCCCAGACTCTCCTCTCTCCTCCCCCCCCACAGCCTCTCTCCTCCCCCCCCCACAGCCTCTCCTCTCCCTCCCCCCTCTCCAGCCTCTCCTCTCCCCTCCCGCAGACTCTCCTCTCCCCTCCCCCAGCCTCTCTTCTCCCCTCTCTCCTCTCCCCTCCCCCCCAGCCTCTCCTCTCCCCTCCCCCCCAGCCTCTCCTCTCCCCTCCCCCCCAGCCTCTCCTCTCCCCTCCCCCCCAGACTCTCCTCTCCCCTCCCCCCCAGACTCTCCTCTCCCCTCCCCCCCACAGCCTCTCCTCTCCCCTCTACCCAGCCTCTCCTCCCCCCTCCCCCAACCTCTCCTCCCCTCCCCTTCCCCCCCACTCCTCTCCTCCCCCCTCCCCCAGCCTCTCCTCCCCCCTCCCCAGCCTCTCCTCCCCTCCCCTTCCCCCCCACTCCTCTCCCCCCCCCCTCCCCAGCCTCTCCTCCCCCCTTCCCCCCCACTCCTCTCCCCCCTCTCCCCCAGCCTCTCCTCCCCCCTTCCCCCCCACTCCTCTCCCCCCTCCCCAGCCTCTCCTCCCCCCTCCCCCAGCCTCTCCTCCCCCCTCCCCCAGCCTCTCCTCCCTCCCCTTCCCCCCACTCCTCTCCCCCCCCAACCTCTCCTCTCCCCTCCCCCCCAGCCCTCCCCCCCAGCCTCTACTCTCCCCTCCCCCAGACTCTCCTCTCCCCTCCCCCCCAGCCTCTCCTCTCCCCTCCCTCAGCCCTCTCCTCTCCCCTCCCTCAGCCTCTCCTCTCCCCTCCCCCCCACAGCATGTCATATCCCCTCCCCCCCACAGCCTCTCCTCTCCCCTCCCCCCCCAGACTCTCCTCTCCCCTCCCCCCCACAGCATGTCAATATCCCCTCCCCCCCACAGCCTCTCCTCTCCCCTCCCCCCCAGACTCTCCTCTCCCCTCCCCCCACAGCCTCTCCTCTCCCCTCCCCCCCCAGACTCTACTCTTCCCTCCCCCAGACTCTCCTCTCTCCTCCCCCCCCACAGCCTCTCTCCTCCCCCCCACAGCCTCTCCTCTCCCCTCCCAGCCTCTCCTCTCCCCTCCCCAGATTCTCCTCTCCTCTCCTCTCCCCTCTCCCAGCCTCTCCTCTCCCCTCCCCCAGCCTCTCCTCT